>NW_028170669.1:0-16903 GCF_963971535.1 Notolepis coatsorum | reverse complement strand
GGTCCTAGGACCGAGCCCTGGGGGACACCCGTCCGCAGGGGGGCGGGTGGCCGACAGGGTCCCTCTCCATGACACTTGGTAGGAGCAGTCATTGAGGTATGATGTCATTGTGTACTGTGCTGGGTGCCAGTAGCCAATGAGCCTGCGTAGCCCAAGGTTGGGTGCTAACATTGATGGTGAAGGAGGCAATTTCCACCCTATGTTGTAAAGCCCTTTGAGTCTGAGAAAAGCGCTATATAAATGTAATGAATCATTATTATGTCAGCCATGTCAGCGCAGAGCCAGCCACTCCCATTCCTGCGAGGGATGCGAGGAGGATCTGATGGTTGACTGTGTCGAAGGCTGCAGATGGGTCTAGGAGAATCAGGACAGAAGAGAGGCCTTTTGCTTTTGCTAAGTGAAGTGCCTCTGTGACCGCAATGAGGGCTGTTTCTGTGGAGTGGCCAGTCCTGAATCCTGACTGATTAGGGTCCAGGAGGTCATTCTGTTTGCCAAGTGAAGTGCCTCTGTGACCACTATGAGGGCCGTTTCTGTGGAGTGGCCAGTCCGGAATCCTGACTGATTAGAGTCTACGAGGTCATTCTGTAAGAGATAATCAGTGAGTTGGTTGGATACAGCACGTTCAAGTGTTTTAGAAAGGAAGGAGAGAAGAGAGACAGGACGATAGTTGTCTATGACGGTGGGGTTCATGGTTGTTGTTTTTATGAGCGGTGTGACTCTGGCTTGTTTTAGGGAGGTGGGGACCACCCCCGAGTTGAGGGAGGAGTTGATGGTTGCAGTTAGGAATGGGAGGATGTCTGGTGCTATGGTCTGGAGGAGTGGGGAGGGTAGCTGGTCCAGCTGGCATGTAGTCGGACAGTTCGACGTTACCAGTGTCAGGGTCTCAGCATCTGTAATGGGAGAGAAAGATAACAGAGTGAAGGATGAGGTTCTCGATTCAGTATTTGGAATGGGTGGGGGTTGGGAGAAGGAGCTGCGGATGTTCTCCACTTTTCCCTCAGTCTTGCCGACCCCCATACTTCCACACAGTAAGATATGTAAAGAAGTAAAAGTGAGCAATAAATGATGTACAAGGCCTTATAGTTTAGCATATCCTTACATTTATACAGGATTGCTACTGACTTAGACATTTTCCCTTGAGTATAGTTCATATGTTGTTTCCATGTTAATTTCTGATCAATAACTACCTCTAAAAATTATATCTCAGAAACTCTTTCTATTTTTACATCACATATTTCTAACTCGATATCCCCCTCTATTTCTTTCCGATTACCAAAAACCATACATTTTGTTTTATTAATATTGAGAGACAATTTATTAACAGCAAACCACATTTTGAGAATTTCCAGCTCACTTTCAATATCAAACAGAAGTTCCTGAGCTATATGAATTTGTATCGTCTGCAAAAATAACTAAACTTAACAGTTCAGCAACATTGCATATATCATTAATATAAAGTAGAAAAAGTGTTGGACCTATCACAGATCCCTGGGGTACTCCAGGGATCTCTTAGCATTGTTCTCTTTCTGTCCTCTTCTCATGTCCCCCTCTGTGTCTTTGTCTCTGTCTCTCTCTCTCTCTCTCTCTCTCTCTCTCTCTCTCTCTCTCTCTCTCTCTCTCTCTCTCTCTCTCTCTCTCTCTCTCCCTCTCTCTCTCTCTCTCTCCCTCTCTCGCCCCCCCTCTCTCTTTTGTCCCCCCTCCCTGCCTCATGTCTCCAGCGCTCCGTCCCCTGTGCTCCAGTAATATTACCATATCATTGCCGTAAGGAGCTTCCAACTTCACAATTAATGGGTTTTTAATGGTTCCCTTTAGTCCCCACCATTATGCATACTGGGCTTCTTAGCCTAATCCAACGGGGACCATATGGGCAACAAGCCGGCCCCCATACGTCACCGCCCAGAGGTGTGTTGGGAGAGGAGGAGAGGAGAGGAGGAGAGGCAGAGAGGAGAGAGGAGAGGAGGAGAGGAGAGGAGAGGAGAGGAGAGGAGGAGAGGAGAGAGGAGAGGAGAGAGGAGAGGAGGATAGGAGGAGAGGAGAGGAGAGAGGAGAGAATGAGAGGAGAGGATGAGAGGAGAGGAGGAGAGGAGAGGAGGAGAGGAGAGCGGAGAGGAGAGAGGAGAGGAGGAGAGGAGGAGAGGAGAGGAGAGGAGAGGAGGAGAGCCAGAGCAGAGAGGCAGAGAGGATAGAGGAGAGGAGGAGAGGAGGAGAGGAGAGGAGGAGAGGAGGAGAGGAGAGGAGAGAGGAGAGGAGGAGAGCCAGAGCAGAGAGGCAGAGAGGAGAGAGGAGAGGAGAGGAGGAGGAGAGGAGGAGAGGAGAGGAGGAGAGGAGGAGAGGAGGAGAGGAGAGATGAGAGGAGGAGAGGAGAGGAGGAGAGGAGAGGAGGAGAGGAGGAGAGGAGAGGAGGAGAGGAGGAGAGGAGGAGAGGAGAGGAGGAGAGGAGGAGAGGAGGAAAGGAGAGGAGGAGAGGAGGAGAGGAGAGATGAGAGGAGGAGAGGAGAGGAGGAGAGGAGAGGAGGAGAGGAGGAGAGGAGAGGAGGAGAGGAGGAGAGGAGAGGGGCAGATGAGGAGAGGAGGAGATGAGAGATGAGAGGAGGAGAGGAGAGGAGAGGAGGAGAGGAGGAGATGAGAGATGAGAGGAGGAGATGAGAGGAGGAGAGGAGAGGAGGAGAGGAGGAGAGGAGAGCGGAGATATGTAGATGAGGAGAGGAGGAGAGGAGAGAGGCAGAGAGGAGAGAGGCAGAGAGGAGGAGAGGAGAGGAGAGGAGAGAGGCAGAGAGGAGAGAGACAGAGAGGAGAGGAGGAGAGGAGAGAGGCAGAGAGGAGAGAGACAGAGAGGAGAGGATGAGAGGAGGAGATGAGAGAGGCAGAGAGGAGAGAGGAGAGGAGGAGAGGAGAGAGGCAGAGAGGAGAGGAGGATAGGCGAGACAGAGAGGAGAGGCAGAGAGGAGAGGAGGATAGGAGATAGGCAGAGAGGAGAGGCGGAGAGGAGAGGAGGAGAGGAGAGAGGCAGAGAGGATAGGAGGAGAGGAGGAGAGGAGAGAGGCAGAGAGGAGAGAGGAGAGGAGGAGAGGAGGAGAGGAGGAGAGGAGAGAGGCAGAGAGGAGAGGAGGAGAGGAGAGAGGCAGAGAGGAGAGAGGAGAGGAGGAGAGGAGGAGAGGATGAGAGGAGAGAGGCAGAGAGGAGAGGCGGAGAGGAGATGAGGAGAGGAGAGAGGCAGAGAGGAGAGGCGGAAAGGAGTGGAGGAGAGGAGGAGAGGAGAGGCGGAGAGGCAGAGAGGAGAGGAGAGAGGAGACGCAGAGAGGAGAGAGGCAGAGAGGAGAGGCGAAGAGGAGAGAGGCAGAGAGGAGAGGAGGAGAGGATAGGCGGAGAGGAGAGGCAGAGAGGAGAGAGGCAGAGAGGAGAGGCAGAGAAGAGAGGAGGAGAGGAGAGAGGCAGAGAGGAGAGGAGAGAGGCAGAGAGGAGAGGAGGAGAGGATATGAGGAGAGGAGAGGCAGAGAGGAGAGGCAGAGAGGAGAGAGGCAGAGAGGAGAGGAGGAGAGGAGAGGCAGAGAGGAGAGGAGGAGAGGCAGAGAGGAGACGCAGAGAGGAGAGAGGAGAGGAGGAGAGGAGGAGAGGAGGAGAGGAGAGGAGAGGAGGAGAGGAGAGGCGGAGAGGAGAGGCAGAGAGGAGAGAGGAGGGGAGGAGAGGAGGAGAGGAGGAGAGGAGAGGAGAGGAGAGGAGGAGAGGAGAGATGAGAGGAGGAGAGGATAGGAGGAGAGGAGAGGAGGAGATGAGGAGAGGAGGAGAGGAGAGGGGCAGAGGAGGAGAGGAGGAGAAGAGAGATGAGAGGAGGAGAGGAGAGGAGAGGAGGAGAGGAGGAGAGGATGAGAGGAGAGGAGGAGAGGAGAGATGAGAGGAGGAGAGGAGAGGAGAGGA
This sequence comes from Notolepis coatsorum, assembly GCF_963971535.1. Lineage (NCBI taxonomy): Eukaryota > Metazoa > Chordata > Actinopteri > Aulopiformes > Paralepididae > Notolepis > Notolepis coatsorum. The sequence goes on along the minus strand of NW_028170669.1, from coordinate 12,988 downwards.
GGAGAGGAGGAGAGGAGAGATGAGAGGAGGAGAGGAGAGGAGGAGAGGAGAGGAGAGGAGGAGAGGATGAGAGGAGGAGAGGAGAGGGGCAGATGAGGAGAGGAGGAGAGGAGAGATGAGAGGAGGAGAGGAGAGGAGGAGAGGAGAGGAGGAGAGGAGGAGAGGAGAAGAGGAGAGGGGCAGAGCGGAGAGATGAGAGGAGAGACAGAGAGGAGAGGCAGAGAGGAGAGGCGGAGAGGAGAGGAGGAGAGGAGAGGAGGAGAGTAGATGAGAGGAGGAGATGAGAGGCGGTGAGAGGAGAGAGGCAGAGAGGAGAGGATGAGAGGAGAGGCAGAGAGGAGAGGCAGAGAGGAGAGACAGAGAGGAGAGGCAGAGAGGAGAGAGGCAGAGAGGAGAGGAGGAGAGGAGAGAGGCAGAGAGGAGAGAGACAGAGAGGAGATGATGAGAGGAGGAGATGAGAGAGGCAGAGAGGAGAGAGGAGAGGAGGAGAGGAGAGAGGCAGAGAGGAGAGGAGGATAGGAGAGACAGAGAGGAGAGGCAGAGAGGAGAGGAGGAGAGGAGGAGATGAGGAGAGGAGAGGAGAGGAGAGGAGGAGAGGAGAGATGAGAGGAGGAGAGGAGAGGAGAGGAGAGGAGAGGAGAGGAGGAGAGGAGAGAGGAGAGGAGAGGAGAGGAGAGGAGAGGAGAGGAGGAGATGAGGAGAGGAGGAGAGGAGAGGGGCAGAGGAGGAGAGGAGGAGAGGAGAGATGAGAGGAGGAGAGGAGAGGAGAGGAGGAGAGGAGGAGAGGATGAGAGGAGAGGAGGAGAGGAGAGATGAGAGGAGGAGAGGAGAGGAGAGGAGAGGAGGAGAGGAGGAGAGGAGAGATGAGAGGAGGAGAGGAGAGGAGGAGAGGAGAGGAGGAGAGGATGAGAGGAGGAGAGGAGAGGGGCAGATGAGGAGAGGAGGAGAGGAGATATGAGAGGAGGAGAGGAGAGGAGGAGAGGAGAGGAGGAGAGGAGGAGAGGAGAGGGGCAGAGCGGAGAGATGAGAGGAGAGACAGAGAGGAGAGGCAGAGAGGAGAGGCGGAGAGGAGAGGAGGAGAGGAGAGGAGGAGAGGAGATGAGAGGAGGAGAGGAGAGGCGGAGAGGAGAGAGGCAGAGAGGAGAGGATGAGAGGAGAGGCAGAGAGGAGAGGCAGAGAGGAGAGACAGAGAGGAGAGGCAGAGAGGAGAGAGGCAGAGAGGCAGAGAGGAGAGGAGAGAGGCAGAGAGGAGAGAGACAGAGAGGAGATGATGAGAGGAGGAGATGAGAGAGGCAGAGAGGAGAGAGGAGAGGAGGAGAGGAGAGAGGCAGAGAGGAGAGGAGGATAGGAGAGACAGAGAGGAGAGGCAGAGAGGAGAGGAGGATAGGAGATAGGCAGAGAGGAGAGGCGGAGAGGAGAGGAGGAGAGGAGAGAGGCAGAGAGGATAGGAGGAGAGGAGGAGAGGAGAGAGGCAGAGAGGAGAGAGGAGAGGAGGAGAGGAGGAGAGGAGGAGAGGAGAGAGGCAGAGAGGAGAGGAGGAGAGGAGAGAGGCAGAGAGGAGAGAGGAGAGGAGGAGAGGATGAGAGGAGAGAGGCAGAGAGGAGAGAGGAGAGGAGGAGAGGGGGAGAGGAGAGAGGCAGAGAGGAGAGGAGGAGAGGAGAGAGGCAGAGAGGAGAGAGGAGAGGAGGAGAGGATGAGAGGAGAGAGGCAGAGAGGAGAGGCGGAGAGGAGATGAGGAGAGGAGAGAGGCAGAGAGGAGAGGTGGAAAGGAGTGGAGGAGAGGAGGAGAGGAGAGGCGGAGAGGCAGAGAGGAGAGGAGAGAGGAGACGCAGAGAGGAGAGAGGCAGAGAGGAGAGGCGGAGAGGAGAGAGGCAGAGAGGAGAGGAGGAGAGGAGAGGCGGAGAGGAGAGGCAGAGAGGAGAGAGGCAGAGAGGAGAGGCAGAGAAGAGAGGAGGAGAGGAGAGAGGCAGAGAGGAGAGGAGAGAGGCAGAGAGGAGAGGAGGAGAGGATATGAGGAGAGGAGAGGCAGAGAGGAGAGGCAGAGAGGAGAGATGCAGAGAGGAGAGGAGGAGAGGAGAGGCAGAGAGGAGAGGAGGAGAGGCAGAGAGGAGACGCAGAGAGGAGAGAGGAGAGGAGGAGAGGAGGAGAGGAGGAGAGGAGAGGAGAGGAGAGGAGGAGAGGAGAGGCGGAGAGGAGAGGCAGAGAGGAGAGAGGAGAGGAGGAGAGGAGGAGAGGAGGAGAGGAGAGGAGAGGAGAGGAGGAGAGGAGAGATGAGAGGAGGAGAGGATAGGAGGAGAGGAGAGGAGGAGATGAGGAGAGGAGGAGAGGAGAGGGCAGAGGAGGATAGGAGGAGAGGAGAGATGAGAGGAGGAGAGGAGAGGAGAGGAGGAGAGGAGGAGAGGATGAGAGGAGAGGAGGAGAGGAGAGATGAGAGGAGGAGAGGAGAGGAGAGGAGAGGAGGAGAGGAGGAGAGGAGGAGAGGAGAGATGAGAGGAGGAGAGGAGAGGAGGAGAGGAGAGGAGGAGAGGATGAGAGGAGGAGAGGAGAGGGGCAGATGAGGAGAGGAGGAGAGGAGAGATGAGAGGAGGAGAGGAGAGGAGGAGAGGAGAGGAGGAGAGGAGGAGAGGAGGAGAGGAGAGGGGCAGAGCGGAGAGATGAGAGGAGAGACAGAGAGGAGAGGCAGAGAGGAGAGGCGGAGAGGAGAGGAGGAGAGGAGAGGAGGAGAGGAGATGAGAGGAGGAGAGGAGAGGCGGAGAGGAGAGAGGCAGAGAGGAGAGGATGAGAGGAGAGGCAGAGAGGAGAGGCAGAGAGGAGAGACAGAGAGGAGAGGCAGAGAGGAGAGAGGCAGAGAGGAGAGGAGGAGAGGAGAGGCGGAGAGGAGAGGAGGAGAGGAGAGACAGAGAGGCAGAGAGGAGAGGAGGAGAGGAGAGGAGAGGAGGAGAGGAGAGAGGCAGAGAGGAGAGGAGGAGATGAGAGGCAGAGATGAGAGGAGGAGAGGAGAGGCAGAGAGGAGAGACAGAGAGGCAGAGAGGAGAGGAGGAGAGGAGAGGAGGAGAGGATACACAGAGAGGAGAGGAGGAGAGGAGAGGCGGAGAGGAGAGAGGCAGAGAGGAGAGAAGGAGAGGAGAGAGGCAGAGAGGAGAGGAGGAGAGGAGAGATGCAGAGAGGAGAGGCAGAGAGGAAAGGAGGAGAGGAGAGAGGCAGAGAGGAGAGGAGGAGAGGATAGGCAGAGAGGAGAGGCAGAGAGGAGAGGAGGAGAGGAGGATAGGATAGGCAGAGAGGAGAGGAGGAGAGGAGAGATGAGAGGAGGAGAGGAGAGGAGAGGAGGAGAGGAGGAGAGGATGAGAGGAGAGGAGGAGAGGAGAGATGAGAGGAGGAGAGGAGAGGAGAGGAGGAGAGGAGGAGAGGAGGAGAGGAGAGATGAGAGGAGGAGAGGAGAGGAGGAGAGGAGAGGAGGAGAGGATGAGAGGAGGAGAGGAGAGGGGCAGATGAGGAGAGGAGGAGAGGAGAGATGAGAGGAGGAGAGGAGAGGAGGAGATGAGAGGAGAGGAGGAGAGGAGAGGAGGAGAGGATAGGCAGAGAGGAGAGGAGGAGAGGAGAGGCAGAGAGGAGATGAGGAGAGGATAGGCAGAGAGGAGAGGCAGAGAGGAGAGGAGGAGAGGAGAGAGGCAGAGAGGAGAGGAGGAGAGTGTGTGTGTGTGTGGTGTCAGGCTTGGGTTGTGTGCAGACAGATTTGCTTTCATCTATATCTACTCACGCGCAATATTCGTCTTGTACGTGTGCGCTTGTGTGTGTGTGTACGTGTGTACGTGTGTACGTGTGTGTGTGTGCGTGTGTCTGTGTGCGCGTTTGTGCCGGAAGGCCCATTCACGTGCGGATTGCTGTCATCTATCATGGCGGTATCTGTCTACTGTGTGAGTCATGTCATATGAATTATGCACAAGGCCTTTCTTGTATGCTAGTGTGTGATTTGTGTGCATGTTTAGATATACTGTACATAAAGGTTAGTAGGAGAATGGCTCTCATGCAGTGAAATGACCAGCCTTTTCCTATCTTAATCCATCCATCCATTCATTCATCCAGCCATCCATCCATCTATCCTTGGGGGGGGGGGCAACCGCGTATCTCCAATCCGGCGGCTCTTTCCTTCCCTGGAGTGGACGGCTTCTTAGAATGTCCCCCTCCTATGTCCGCCCCCCGTCCAAAACAGACGCCATTTAGCGCCAATATGAAAATCCAATCTATAAGCAGATGGGACATGCCTCCGCGCGCCAAGCGAGCTAACGGGTGGAGGGCGGCCAAAAAAGCTCTTTACTCATTACTGTCCCTGTCGATGGAAAAGAGATTAAACACAGCTAAAGACGCTCTCTCCTCAGCACACACGTTTCTGCTCAGTCTGGTCCGTTCTAAGATATTTTAAACACAGCTAAAGACGCTCTCTCCTCAACTCACAGGTTTCTGCTCAGTCTGATCCGTTCTAAGATATTTTAAACACCGCTAAAGACGCTCTCTCTCCTCGGCACACACGTTTCTGCTCAGTCTGGTCCGTTTAAAAAGATTTTAAACACACGCTAAAGACGTTCTCTCCCCTGTTGGAATGCATGTGTTGTAGTGGGTTTTGTGCGTGGTGGGCATGCATATATGATTCTACATATGTCGTTTGTATGCACATGTGTAGGCGTGTGTATGTGTATGTGTATGTGTGTGTGTGTGTGTGTGTATGTGTGTGTGTGTGTGTGTGTGTGTGTGTGTGTGTGTGTGTGTGTGTGTATGTATATGTGTATGTGTATGTGTATGTGTATGTGTATGTATATGCGTATGCATATGCGTATGTATATGTGTATGTGTATGTGTATGTGTATGCGTATGCGTATGTGTATGTGTATGTGTATGTGTATGTGTATGTGTATGCGTATGTGTATGCGTATGTGTATGTGTATGTGTATGTGTATGTGTATGTGTATGTGTATGTGTATGTGTATGTGTATGTGTATGTGTATGTGTATGTGTATGTGTATGTGTATGTGTATGCGTATGCGTATGTGTATGTGTATGTGTATGTGTATGTGTATGTGTATGTGTATGTGTATGTGTATGTGTATGTGTATGCATATGTGTATGTGTATGTGTATGTGTATGTGTATGTGTATGTGTATGTGTATGTGTATGTGTATGTGTATGTGTATGTGTATGTGTATGTGTATGCATATGTGTATGTGTATGTGTATGTGTATGCATGTGTGTATGTGTATGTGTATGTGTATGTGTAAGTGTATGTGTATGTGTATGTGTATGCATGTGTGTATGTGTATGTGTATGTGTATGTGTATGTGTATGTGTATGCATATGTGTAAGTGTATGTGTATGTGTATGTGTATGTGTATGTGTATGTGTATGCATGTGTGTATGTGTATGTGTATGTGTATGTGTATGTGTATGTGTATGTGTATGTGTATGTGTATGTGTAAGTGTATGTGTATGTGTATGTGTATGTGTATGTGTATGTGTATGCATGTGTGTGTGTGTGTGTGTGTGTGTGTGTGTGTGTGTGTGTGTGTGTGTGTGTGTGTGTGTGTGTGTGTGTGTGTGTGTGTGTGTGTGTGTGTGTGTGTGTGTGTGTGTGTGTGTGTGTGTGTGTGTGTGTATGTGTGTGTGTGTGTGTGTGTGTGTGTGTGTGTGTGTGTGTGTGTGTGTGTGTGTGTGTGTGTGTGTGTGTGTGTGTGTGTGTGTGTGTGTGTGTGACCAGGTACTGGCCTTCAGCAACGCTGTGGAGCCCAGAGCGGCCAGAGGGAGGAGGGAGGAGTGACATCACAGAGGGAGGAGGGAGGAGTGACATCACTGCCACCAGCTCATTATCCTCTCTATCCATCCACGGCACGTTGAGTGGCCACTGGAGGATAAACACTGTCTGTTCTTATTCCACTCATGTCCTGAAAGGCTGTGTGTGTGTGAGGGAAAGGGAGAGAGAGAGGGAGAGATGGAGAGAGAGAGAGAGAGAGAGAGAGAGAGAGAGAGAGAGAGAGAGGAGAGAGAGAGAGAGAGAGAGAGAGAGAGAGAGAGAGAGAGAGAGAGAGGAAGGTCGCCGGTTTGATCCCGCGGACTGGCAGGAAAAATCTGGGGTGGGGAAGTGAATTAATAACTCTCTCCCATACCCTTAACTAGGGTTGCCACCTTTCAAAAAGATAAATAAGGGACACCTGTCATCGAGTGTGCGCGAGAAAAAAAGTTGGCGGTTTTGGGGCGGTTTTTGGGCAAAAATGGGCGGATTTTTGTAATTTTATTTTGTTTACCTTATTTCGGTTTTAGGATTAGGGTTAGGGTTATGTTACTTAATTATTTTGTGGAGCCAGCCCCCAAACTCCTGAAATGCATAGACATCTATGAAATCTAAATAAAACAATCTATGACATTTATATTAAAAAGAGCTAGCCCCCCAAACCCCTAAAATACATAGGACAGATGAGCATAACAACATAAGAGTTGAAATGGGCACACTATTTAATTATATTGATTAATATAAATATACATGTTTATTTATTCGACTTTAAAAACGCAACATTAATGAACAATCAACCATATTAGTCACTGAAATAGCCTAGACTATATGCCCACATACATCAGCAGCCAATATGTAGGCACCTGTCTGCCAGGGCAGGTAAATAGAAATACTGACATCTAGTTAAAAACACAACCAGATCAATAAGATGTCCCATACCGAATCAATCTCAGGAGATGTTTCAGTCATGAAGAACTGTGACACCTGTGCCTTGGCTCCTTTGAGTTCTTATATTTCGGGAATGTTGTTCTCCTGAGGCATGCTGTCTGACGTCAGTCACGCGGTGGAGTGTCTGCTGTAGACATTTTCAAACAGCAACCATGACAGGCGGCGCACAGACAGAGGATTGGCACAACGGCACAGGACGTATCTTAGCAACGTGAAAGCGCTAATTCTCATTGGTCGTGAGCTGCTGAGCGCACTCCCATCATACCAGAGTTGCCAAGTTTGTTTATTTTCCACAACTTTTAGACACAATTTGGCTTGTTTTTGGCTTGTTTTTGTAGGTCGGCTGGCTCATTTCTCTCACTATACTTGGCATCACTGACTGACTTGCGCACAGCTGAGCTCTCACGTTCCCAGTCACACAGCGGAGAGACAGGACAGCACATCATCGCCCTGTCTTTCATACTGATTCCCGACCTTAAAATACGGGACAAAGTGCGTCCCGTATCAGTTCAATACGGAACGCGTCTTTTAGTTTCCAATTACGGGACGATTCGTATTTTTTACGGGACGGGTGGCAACCCTAAGGTTAACACCAACCGCTGAAGTGCCCTTGAGCAAGGCACTTAATCGCCAACTGCTCCAGCGGAGTTGCTCAGTGGCCAACGGTGTCAGACTGTGGTTGTACTGAGCAGCTCCCAGGTGTGGATGGAACTGTGTGAACGTGAAGCAGGGCGTAGCTGAAAAAGAGCATCCGTGCTCAGAGAACCTACCCTGGGTAAATAAAGGGTAAAAAAAAAGTAAAAAAGAAAAAGACTGTCAATCACACAACTTCTGTACTGTACTGATTTCTCTGTTTGATTGTTTTGTTTGGCTTTGGCAATGTAAACGTATGTTTCCCATGTCAATAAAGCCCATTTGAATTGAGAGAGAGAAAGAGAGAGAAAGAGGCCTCGTCGCTTTAAATTCTACTCCACACCAGAATTCTGCTGCCAGCGCTTCTGCGCTGGCGCACGCATGCGTTTTAACTCCACAATATTCTACTGCCGAACATCTTGTTGAGTCTTATTGATGGTGAACAATATCTTAAACATATTTGTACATACATAACTTATTACTGTATAAGCATGTAAATATTTGCATGTAATTGGCTTTGCAGCAGAATGTATAAAGTATGTATAAAGTAGATGATAAAATGTACAAAAAAAAACCTGTTGTAGTTCGGAGTGAACGTGACGACACCCAGCTGTCAAAAGATATAGGCCTGAGTTTAGCGTTATCTTGTTTTAAAATCACTTTTTTATGCATCAAAAATCACTTGTGTGTTAATAATATCACTTTTTGTATGCATCAAAAATCACTTGTGTGTTAATAATATCACTTTTTTATGCATCAAAAATCACTTGTGTGTTAATAATATCACTTTTTTATGCATCAAAAATCACTTGTGTGTTAATAATACTTATCCCGACCCTGGTCTGTATAGCAATGGAGAAGTAGTAGAATTTCGCAGACGCGTCTATCGAGTCGCGCTACGGCAGCAGTTTTCGAGGAAGTAGTAGAATTTCGCAGAACACCGGTTCAGGGCTCCGATTGGGGCCTATTGTTGAGAGTAAAGAAGGCTATAATGAAATCTGCCTTCCGTTCAGCCAGTGGTTCTCAGACTTCTTCACACCAAGGACCCCCACAGATTGACGCGCGATAAGGCCGTGGCCCCCCGTCATCATGAGGCGCTGTCCCGGGGGCCCTCATACGGGATGGTAGTAGTTGTTAAAGTTCAGGATTCCTGGGGGCGCCCGAGTGGCGCACCCCCTACAGCACCACGGTGCCACACGGCCGACCCGGGTTCGACTCCCGGACCCGGTGATCTTTGCCGAATGTCTTCCCCGGTCTATCTCTTATTCCTCCTCTCTCTCAATTCAATTCAATTCAATTCAATTCAATTCAATTCAATTCAATTTAATTCAAATAGGCTTTATTGGCATGAAATATTAACATACTTATTGCCAAAGCAAGTTCAACATACAAACAATAACATATATATTAAGCAATATCTCTCTCTACCGGACTGCCTGGTAGCAAAAATCAATAAAAACCTACAAAAACATAAGTTGTCCGAAAGGACAAGTAACATTTAAAGTTGATAATTCCACCTACTGAGGAGAGAATGAAATCTCTCGCACACACACACACACGCACACACACGCACGCACACACACACACGCACACACACACACACACACACACACACACGCACGCACACACACACACACACACACACACACACACACGTTCAAATGCTCTGGCGCACAGGAGGTTACAGCTCAATTATGCCACTCCTCGGTTTGACGAGACAGTTGTTGTCTGATGTTGATGTGAGAACCATAATCCTGCCGGAGAGCGAGAGGAAGGAGACGGAGGGAGAGACGTGCAAATAGAGGAGTAATTAAAACATCAACACGGGAGGTACGAGGAGGCCTTTATTCCAGTAGCTCTATTCAGCGTCAACATCACCACCGCTGATTGACATGAGCGCCTGCGTGATGACACGCTGTGTTTGTTTAGTAGGCGTGTGAGAGCACACTTACTGTATACACACACACTATACACACTACACACACACACACACACACACACACACACACACACACACACACACACACATGCTGCACATAATGTACGTTCAGCACGTATACAGTTTGCCCAGTAAGTAACCCCGCTGGAATGTGCTGGGCCCGGCCCAGACATGTCCCCTAGCCTTTTGTTCTGGTTCTGTTTTCTTCTTGATAAGGTCTGTGTCGGGCCTGACTGACTGACTGACTGACTGACTGACTGACTGACAGACAGACGGACGGGCTGGATCCTATTATTGTCTGATTGATGTTTTCTTATTGATAAGGACGCACAGACCTTAGGACCTGTCGGAGCTCTCGGACTACTAAAGTACACTATATGGCACTCTCTACTAAAGTACACTATATGGCACTCTCTAGTAAAGTACACTATATGGCACTCTCTAGTAAAGTACACGTTAAAACCCATCATCTACACCAGGGGTAGGCAACCCTAGGCACGCGTGCCTGCATAGGCACGCAGGGGCATTTTCATAGGCACAGGGGGCAGCATTAAAAAAATAAATAAAAAAATAATATTGTACTTTTTTTTTTTTTTATATTATAGTGAAATATTTTGCACTGTTGTCGCATTTATCTTGTTGAAATCCTCCCACAGGTTATTTTTACTACCACATATTTAATTGAGACCCTTTATTTGTTTATTATTTCAATTTAGCTGGAAATACATTGCTACATCATTCAGTAACATTTGCAGAGCCATTATTACGGTCACCATTGTGACCAGTGGGATTAATCAACAAATTGTATTATTTATTTTTCTATTTCATACTCAAAATGTGAGTATTACCAAGTCAACTTGTGTTCTTAAAACAATGACAATAAACATAGTTTTATTAGGTTGAAATAATGTGGTTGTGTACTTATTTTTTCTGTTAACTTATTATGGATTGAAAACTGAAAACCTTAATGCACAGTAACTGAACTCAATATTTTTAAGTTCTGGTAACTTATTATTATATTTTTTTACAGTGTAGTCTTGCGATCAATCAAAACTTATTTACACGATATACCTCACATTCACCCTCCATTCACATCCTGGTGTTCTCCTGGTGTTCTCCATTAGGCCTGTAGGTGGAGCTATGACAGCACACATACAGTACACACACCGATGGTGTGTGATGTGTCCAAAAATGAATGGGCAAATGTGTGTGAAATGGTCGCACTGTATGCAGCTGTTTGTCTGCATTGCATCCCCCCCCCCCCCCCCCCCCCCCAACTCAGATTTAGGGTTGATACAACCATCATAATAATATTGTTAATAATAACAATAACAATAATGATGTAATAATGTAAAAATTATCATTAAAAAGACCTGATTATGAGAAAAAATTACAATGCATGGAATATTGTTGAGGCACACTAGTTACAACTATATTTCAAACAGGCACTCCATGTCAAAAAGGTTGCTGACCCCTGATCTACACTCACAGCACACACATCCACACACACACTCACTTAAACACTTTAACACACTTTATATGTATTAGCAAAGAGATTTGCACTATAATTCATACCTCATTGCACCTTACCCTAAGTTGTACCTCATCCCATTGCTGCATTGTACCTCACTGTTACTCTCTTTTTTTTACTCTGTATTGTATATTGTATATGTATATTGATTGACTGAACACTTTTTGTTTACATACTCTTGACTTTTTCTATTTTATACTTTTTATCTATTTTATCTAGCACACTCTCAGGAGCTCATACAGGAAAAAGCATTTCATGGAAAATAATATGACTATTAAAGAAACTTGAAACTTGAAACAACACACTAGGGTTCAAATACATTATAGTATATAGTAAGCTAGACTAAAGTACACTATAAAACACACTGTAATTAAATACATTATTGTGTACACTAGACTAAAGTAGACTATACTGCCCTGCAGAAGCTACTGTACATTAACTGCAGTAACTAACTCCACAAACGGTGAAACTGGGGGAAATGGCTTTAAAGTTCTTTGACTGATTTTGTATCGTTACTGCAATACTTTCTGCCCCTTTTCTCTAAAACCTAGCTAGATTAAACTCTTGACACTTTGACAAAAACAAGTTCACTTTCACTTACTTTTGAAAAAGTACACTATAGCACTCTGATCTACACTAGTATCCAACACACTGGAGTAAGTACACTATATCACGCTAGACTAAAGCACACTACAAAGCCTATACACCCTGCTAGACTCATTACCAGCCCGAGTCTCATTAAAGCTCCCATCGTGCTCGGCAGCGAGCCAGTAGGGCTGTTTATCTAGCCGGCTTTTGTCTCTCCTGGCTGTGTTGTCTGTCTCTGACTCACTGGGTAATCTAGTGGTTCTAGTGGTGTGTGCAGCCTTCCGACTGAAGGAGCCTGAGGCCTGTTCCTCATGCGACCTTAGATCCCCCGCTGTCTTCCCCTCGTCAGGAGACTGGTGTGTGTGTGTAAGATAGAGAGAGAGAGAGAGAGAGAGAGAGAGAGAGAGAGAGAGAGAGAGAGAGAGAGAGAGAGAGAGAGAGAGAGAGAGAGAGACAGGGGGTGAATGTAGCCACAGGAAAGAGGGATAACACAGATAGAGATGGAGATAGATAGAGGGGGTGGGAGAGAGATAGGGGGGAGAGACATGGATAGAGAGAGAGCGAGGGAAAGAGAGAGAGCGAGAGGGGGTGACTATAGCCACAGGAAATAGGGAGAACAGCGAAAGAGAGAGATGGAGAGAGAGAGATAGAGAGAGATATAGATAGGGAGGGAGAGGAGGAGAGAGAGATATGGGGGTGAATGTAGCACACAGAAAAGAGGGAAAACACACAGATAGATGGAGGGAGGGAGAGCGAGAGGGGGTGTGAGAGAGAGAAGGGGTGAATGTAGCCACAGGAAAGAGGGAGACCAGAGAAAGAGAGAGAGGGATATATAGAGAGGGTGAATGTAGCCATACATGTGTGTGCATGTTTTTGTGTGTGCATTTGCATAGGCGTGCCTGTGTGTAAGTGTGTGTGAGAGAGAGAGAGAGATAGAGAGATTGTGTACATGTGTATGTGTATCAGAGTAGTACCCTTCCTGCTGACTTGTTGTACACAGAGAGAGAGAGAGAGAGAGAGAGAGAGAGAGAGAGAGAGAGAGAGAGAGAGAGAGAGAGAGAGAGAGAGAGAGAGAGAGAGAGAGAAAGAGAGAGAGAGAGAGAGAGAGAGAGAGAGAGAGAGAGATAGAGAGATAGAGAGAGAGATACATACATGTGTGTGAATGTTTTTGTGCGTGCATTTGCATAGGCATGCATGCGTGTGTGTGAGAGAGAGAGAGAGAGAGAGAGAGAGAGAGAGAGATAGATAGAGAGAGAGAGAGAGAGAGAAAGCGAGAGAGATAGAGAGAGACAGACAGATAGACAGACAGACAGACAGACAGACAGACAGACAGACAGACAGACAGACATACAGACAGACAGACAGACAGACAGACAGACAGACAGACAGACATACAGACAGACAGACAGACAGACAGACAGACAGACAGACAGACAGACAGACAGACAGACAGACAGACAGACAGACAGACAGACAGACAGACAGACAGACATGTGTGTATGTTTTGTGCATGCATTTGCATAGACATGCGTGTGTGTGTGAGATAGAGAGAGGGAGATTGTGTATGTGTGTC
>NW_028170671.1:2500-15000 GCF_963971535.1 Notolepis coatsorum | reverse complement strand
CTAGGGGGCAGATCAGTGTTCTCCCTCGCAATCACTTATACAATTATATAGACGGAGAATATCTTGAGAAGGTTAAGACACTCGAGGAGGTTAAGTTGAGATCACGGCAGAAAAAGGTCTCGGACCTGTTTCCATTTAGCTTTCCATGTGTAGTCCACATCCACACTGTCACACCCACGCTGTCACACCCACACTGTCACACCCACGCTGTCACACCCACACTGTCACACCCACACTGTCACACCCACGCTGTCACACCCACACTGCTCTCACTGGTGACACACTTCGTTGCATCTTGTGGATGCGTAGCGTTAATTTCTGAGGACGTGCACAAAGTTCGCTCCAAAGGAACACGGGATACGCAGCTCCGCCCTCTTGAGCATGCGGACTGAAACGCTACAAATAGTAGTTCTCCTTGTCCAAAAAAATGCCTTCACATTATTCAGCCAAATCCAGAAGCATCCAATATGAACATTAAACACATAATAATATTGGACTGTGCTATAAAAGGACTCAGGGTATCTGTAAGTTTCAACACATTCAATTTAATACTTTTTAATACCACAGCAAAATGTAATACCAATTTCACAACCACACAAGCAAAAGAAAAGAAAAACACAGAGCGACACAAATTCTTGCACGTTCCATATTGTCCAGAAGATGATGGGAAAAGCATCTGTATCATGGTTTAAATGAGATTACACCATGATATTATGCACGCAAACCCGAGTGTACATATATGCTTTTTTTATGATGAACATGAGAGCCAGTATTGAGGACTTGTACCTGCCCCGGTTTTCAACCAACATGATTAAATGCTCCTTTAAGTACAGTGGAGCTTTGAACTGGAACAAACTTCCCATGACCATTAAGAGCAGCAGCAGTCGCAATCTTTTTAAGAAAAGGTACAAATCTGGCTCTTGGAAAATGTTGCAGTATAGCATGTTGTATTTCATCTCGGGTAGCTATATTTATTTGATGATGATGATTTCCACGTTGTACCTATGTCTGTTCTTTGTGATACTGTATGTCATGTTTGTGCCAGAACAAGGACCACAATGGAAACAAGTCTCTGACTTCTTGTGTTTTATCCATGACGACGTGTATTGTTACAATCGTCTAATAAATCAAATCAAATCAAATCAAATCAAATCAAATCAAATACCAAAGCCCTACACGTACACACAACAGTCCAGGCAGGACTACGACGGGGGGGGGGGCGTGGATGAATCGGAGCGGGACAAAACACACCGGACTCTGGCAGTCACCCAGACTTTTGCCTCGTCTATATGCAAACACGGATCACCCCTCCTGGACCCCTCCCTCCCTCCCGCTAACGGGATCCTGCTTTTCTCTGTCGGGCCCAGACAATAGAGACGCTCAGAGCCGTGCCTCTCCTTGTTAAGACGTGACGTACGCCTGAGCATGTGGTGAGAGACGTGTTTCCAAATTCACTTCACTGAGAGATGAGAGACGGAGTGAATAGAAGGAATAGGAGAAGGTGACGGTTGTGTGTGTGGGAGGGGGGGGGGGGGTGAGAGGGTTGGGGGATGAGAGGGTGGGGGGGGGGGCAGACATCACTTGTGACATCACCAGCTGGGAAGTGTGTGTGTGTGTGTGTGTGTGTGTGTGTGTGTGTGTGTGTGTGTGTGTGTGTGTGTGTTGTGTGTGTGTGTGTGTGTGTGTGTGTGTGTGTGTGTGTGTGTGTGTGTGCGTGTGTGTGTGTGCGTAGGTGTGTGTGTGTGTGTGTGTGTGTGTGTGTGTGTGTGTGCGTGTGTGTGTGTGTGTGTGTGTGTGTGTGTGTGTGTGGTGTGTGTGTGTGTGTGTGTGTGTGTGTGTGTGTGTGTGTGTGTGTGTGTTGTGTGTGTGTGTGTGTGTGTGTGAGATACACATTTCCCCAGTGACTCATACTAGCTGACACATTGTTCATTGTTAAGGGTTAGGACCTACATACCAAATTGAAGGTATCTGTAAGGTATATTTTTTATAATCATCCTTTCTGTCTCTCTCTCTCTATCTCTCTCTCTCTCTCTCTCTCTCTCTCTCTCTCTGTCTCTCTCTCTCTCTCTCTCTCTCTCTCTCTCTCTCTCCCCCCCCCCCTGTCTGTCTCTCTCTCTCTCTCTCTCTCTCTCTCTCTCTCTCTCTCTCTCTCTCTCTCTCTCTCTCTCTCTCTCTCTCTCTCCCCCCCTGTCTCTCTCTGTCAGGCAGCCAGACTTTCCAAGTTCTCTCGTTATCTCCCGCTGCTCTTTCACGCCTGGTTCTACCTCAGCGCCCGCACTCTCGCCTGCAGATCTCACTATCATCCGGATAAGAGGGACAGGGGTGATTGGCACGTCCACACTGCCTACAGATTAGTGAGAACGGGCGGAAGGGGGGGGGTGATTGTGGTGTTGGGTGCTTTAGCGAGTTGTTCCGTTGACATGACAGCTATACTCATTCATAAAACGCTCTCTGAAGGTATGGCTGCTTCCTGAATGACCAGGAGAGATAACATTCTGGAACATTCTGCCCTTCCTGCCCTTCCAGCCTGTTCTGATGACCGGCTCTGCCTCTTCCCTTGTCATTATTTGTTCTCCTTGTCTCCATCTCTTTCTCTCTGTGTTCTGTCTCTTGCTCCGCTCTCTCTCTCTCTCTGTCTATCTCACTATGCCATTCATGTTCCCCTGTTCGTTTAGAGTTGGGTATTTTCATGTATTATGTTTCTCTTGTCTTGGTCTAGTCATCTTGTATTATGTTCTCTGTTTAGTATTAGTCTTTGTAGTATTCTTGTTTGGCCCCAGTGTCTTGTTTTCCATAGTTGTAGTTCATTGTTTTGTTTCCTGTAGTTCTTTGTCAGTCCGTTTCCCTTCCCAGGTGTCTCCAGTTGTAATTATCCCAGGTGTGTCTCGTTTGTCATTTGCTCCTGTGTGTTTGAGTTCCTTGTTTCCTGTTCTCTCTCGACCTATCTCAAACCCTGCCCCTTTTCTTGATCCTCCAATCACAGCTGTCGCTTACCTCGGAAGTCCGAGGTAAGCGACAGCTGTGATTGGAGGATCAAGAAAAGAGGGCAGGGTTTTGTGACAGGCAGATCGCCCGTCTGCCTGTCCTCATCACTGCTTTGTGTTATCTATGTGATCACATAATTATTTCTCTATGTTTTGTGATTGAAGCATTTATAATTGAGTTCCACAGACGAAAGCTCTTGAAAAAGAGATTTTAATCTCAATGATGCTTATCTGGTTAAAAAAAGGATTTGATTGATTGATTGAAGAACCATATAAGTCCGTTTTAAGTTTGCAGAAGAACAATGTTTTCAAACTTTATTATCTAAAGATGGTATGTTTGAGTGTTGTCTTCACTCATAGTTAACACATTCCCCGCCAACGACGAGTGTACTCGTTATTGGCCGCCAATCGCTGACCGCCAACAACGAGTATACTTGTTATTTGATCGTTATTTCTTTATTCGATATTTCTATTCATTACAGGTGCACGGACTCAGGGTTAACATGGGGAATCCTCATGAGAATGTAAAAGTGCAATACCGGCCGCATCACGCTAGACGGCGGTATTGAGCACCCTTTCTACCCTTGTATCTTTCTCTGTGGGTTCGGCCCCAGGTCTCCGTTTCACTTTTCCTTGTCGGGCGAGGGGAGCGGTTCTCCAGGTTCCATCGAATCGCTTCAAATATCTCCGATCCATATGTTGTGGTGAATTATGCTGTCGACGAAATGGACATTGGATATACCAGATGGAGATCAAACAATTGGAATATTCTTTTGTAATACTCCCGGCCACATACCGATCGGGCTGATAACCGTTTTTTGTGTTCAATGCGAATGCCGTTACTGCCGATCAAATAATCAGAAACGACCCCCCCCCCCTTTCATGCATTCATGATGGAACATAATAGCTATGATCTAGATTTGATTTCGGGATAATAGCGTATACAGGCAAGACATGGCAACGTATATAGTAGAATCGACGTATAGGGCTTTAACTCAGGATTTCATGAATTACCCTAGACCGCTCTAAAACCATACTTATATTCACCACGGTATAAAACAGGAACATATGGATGGAATTTTTTTCCTTTTTTGCATCTTGAACGGAAGATAGTTACTGTCAAATGACCATGGTATTGTATCCATAGCTATAATATAAAATATAGATTTAGCTCTACAAACAAGGTGACTCAGTCCTATATTTTAACGTGTGGCAATGTGACCACAGGGCCCCCGACTAACCCCCGGCGCTGAATGAGTTAAACTTTCTGGTAATGTATCACATTCACACTCCAAGTGATTTAAAGATACTTCACAACTGAAAATTCATGGGCTGTCCAAATAATTTCAAAATGGACATAAGGTTCTTCAGTGTGAGGGTTCAATGAATGAAGTGTCCCATCATCTCCAGGCCCCCCTGTCAGGTTCCTGAGGCCCCCTTTAGGGCCTCGGCCACCGCGTTGAGAACCGCTGGCCTCGATAATAGCTTTTCTTCCCAACAGCTCTCTCACGTTTAGCCTCAGGGACTCACAGGTCCGTTTTAGTTTTGGGTCACGTTGAGATAGCTGAGTCCTCTACGCTGTTGGAAAGAGGAGGGTAGACGCCAGACATTCTGTCTGTTTTGGAGAAGATTGTAGAGAAAAGACGGAATAGGACCAGGGTAAAGTGTTCATGTTGATACAATGATTTGTAAGTATTTGGACAGTGAGCTACAGTAACTTTATTTGTGTTACTGTAAGTGTTGATTAATATACAGTGAGTAATAGATGCAACGATAGTATCCACCTTGAACTTTAACCTCACTCAGATGGGGGGCCCTGAGGCAAAATCTTATCAAATGTTCTATTCAATTTGGAGGGGGGGGGGGGGGTGTCCTTGACCCAAAAATGGTTGAAACACACTGCAAGGCTAAGGGGCTTGTGTAGAAGACAAGAGGTGTACGACTATACATACAGAACCTGAACTAAGGCACACTGGGGAGCCTGTGAAAAGCAGCCATTACGGGAGCAATGTCGTCCCACTTCAA
Organism: Notolepis coatsorum; assembly: GCF_963971535.1. Classification (NCBI taxonomy): domain Eukaryota; kingdom Metazoa; phylum Chordata; class Actinopteri; order Aulopiformes; family Paralepididae; genus Notolepis; species Notolepis coatsorum. The sequence continues at coordinate 9,991 of NW_028170671.1, read as the reverse complement.
GAAACCAATCAGAAGCAGCGAGCAGCATTGTTCACTGGCACGTTCAACCTTGGGGACGATTCACGGGTCCATTTTCGTTTCGGGTCACGCGGAGATGACTTGATTTAGAGTCCTCTCTATACAGTTGGAGGGAGGAGGCCGATGCCGGACATTCTAACAACGCCTTGTGTTATTTCTCTACTGCTTAATACTGAGCCAGGCTGCTTCACGGTCAGCTCATGGCGAGCACAGAGAGACTCAGAAGAAGCTTCTATCCCCAGGCCATCAGGATGCTCAACGAACAATAACACTATGTAACAACCATCAAATGCACTCACAGCACACACATCCACACGCACACACTCACTTTAAACATACAACTCACTGCAGCACCCACTTTAACTACTTTAGTACACCTCGGCGGCTACGTGGCATAGTGGGCAAGGCGCTCGCCACGAAATCTGGAGACGCTGGGCTCGCCTGTTCGAGCCCAGCGCTCCACATTTGCTTTCAGTTTAGCTGGTCGTCCGTACTAATACACATTGGCCGTATTAGGGGGTGGGAAACTGATGGGTGGGGATCGGGCGTTGTGGACAGCGACTCCTACAGGTCGGTTGGTGCGCCTGCGCAGTGGAATCAGGAAGTGTCGGGGGCAGCGTGAGCCTCCCACGCGTTACTCCTCACCACTGAGAGATCGAGCTGCGCAGGTGAAAAGATGCGACTGCTGTTACCTCAAGTACCGGAGGGGACTTGTGCTATGTATGACTTAGTCCACATTGCAGCCGGCTTGTGGGAGACAAGAAACAGCGTTCGTGACAGGGGAGGGTTGAATTGGATGATACGAAATTGGGATGGGAGAAAATATATAGAAAATGGGAGAAAAAGTAGATACAAAAAAAAAAAAACTTTAGTACACCTAAGCACACTTTATATTTATCGGTAAAGAATTTGCACCACAACCCATACCTCATTACACCTTACTGTAAATTATATTGTACCTAAATTGTACCTCATCCCACCTCTGCTTTGCACTGTATAGTATATTGTACGGTAGCATTGTATATATGTATATACTGAACATTTTTGTCTACGTACTTGACTTCTATTTTATACTTGCTATACTTATTTTATTATCTATTTTTGCCTAGCACAGTCTCTGGAGCGAAACAGAAAGAAGCATTTTGTATAAAAGTATTCTGTACTTCTCTATGACAACTAATAAAGAAACTTGAACTTGAACTTGAGCTGAATACCATGGACCCTGTTTTGGAGAAGATCGTAGAGAAAGGTGAAGACAAGGTGACATTTAGTCATTTAGCTGACAGCTAAGGATAAGAGGTGTCCCTACCTGGACATTTATTATTGCGCTTATGAATCTGTGGGTTACCTAGTATTAACAGGAAATTACAATTCTGGGAATTGATAGTCCTCTGCATGATTTAGGTTTTGTCCTAAAGTTGCAGGCTCCACCTATCCCACCTACTCCGAGTAAAAATGATAAAGTGCTTTGGATAAATGCACCATTTATTTAACCAGTGGTGCGAGAGCAACGTGGATGGGCCGAGAGGATTTCCAGTTTGCGACACATCAGTGAGGCTTCTTTAAAAGGTGGACTGTCCCTTTAACCTCTTAACCTCTTGTTGTTACCACACTAGAATGAGGCCGGTGTGGAGTGTTAGTAACTTCATTTAGGCCCTACGGTATACTGAAGTCACCGTTCTGATTATCTTGATCTATCTAGAAATGTATTTAAAAGGAAAAGAGACAGACGAGACGATACATGCATCACAGAGGTAAGGGAAATAATTAAACAACCAATCAAACAAACAACCAAATAAAATGAAAAGGTATGTAAGACATGAAGCAGAACAGACCGATTACAGTTAAAAGGCTGGGTGACAGTTGCAGGTGTGTGTGTAAACAACTCTGCTAACAATACTAACACACACTCAACACTGTAGCGAGCGCTCATGTCTGACCACTTTGGTGAACATTGTTACTCAGCTGATAGAGTTGTACCCTTCCTGCTGACTTATCGTACAAAACTTGTAAGTCGCTTTGGATAAAAGCGTCAGCTAAATGACAAAATGTAATGTAATGTAAATGTAAAGTCCTTAAAAGTAGTACGGGGGGGGATCAATTTGTCTCCATCTAATGAAACATGACGAAATACTAAAATCTGCCAAAAATAAAAAAATTTACAAAGGCTGTATGTAAAGAGTACGACCCATCGTGGCTTGTGATGAAAGCAGCAGATGTCTCGTTGAGAAGGGCTTCTCCCGCCCACAGAGAGGACACAGAGGGGGTCCCCCTCCCTTCTCCCGCCCACAGAGAGGACACAGAGGGGGTCCCCCTCCCTTCTCCCGCCCACAGAGAGGACACAGAGGGGGTCCCCCTCCCTTCTCCCGCCCACAGAGAGGACACAGAGGGGGTCCCCCTCCCTTCTCCCCCCCCACAGAGAGAGGACACAGAGGGGGTCCCCCTCCCTTCTCCCGCCCACAGAGAGGACACAGAGGGGGTCCCCCTCCCTTCTCCCGCCCACAGAGAGGACACAGAGGGGGTCTTCCTCCCTTCTCCCGCCCCACAGAGAGGACACAGAGGGGGTCCCCCTCCCTTCTCCCGCCCCGCAGAGAGGACACAGAGGGGGTCCTCCTCCCTTCTCCCCCCCGCAGAGAGGACACAGAGGGGGTCCTCCTCCCTTCTCCCGCCCCACAGAGAGGACACAGAGGGGGTCCCCCTCCCTTCTCCCGCCCCGCAGAGAGGACACAGAGGGGGTCCCCCTCCCTTCTCCCGCCCCACAGAGAGGACACAGAGGGGGTCCTCCTCCCTTCTCCCGCCCGCAGAGAGGACACAGAGGGGGTCCCCCTCCCTTCTCCCGCCCGCAGAGAGGACACAGAGGGGGTCCTCCTCCCTTCTCCCGCCCACAGAGAGGACACAGAGAGGACACAGAGGGGGTCCCCCTCCCTTCTCCCGCCCACAGAGAGGACACAGAGAGGACACAGAGGGGGGCCTCCTCCCTTCTACTCACAAAGCACCATCATGCACTTTCACACATACAGTTGTGTAAAAGTATTGCCAATCAATAACTCAACTTCAAACATAAAAGGATGAAAATGGGAAAAAAAAGTCTAGGAAACTGGAAAGCAGAAAAATACAGAAAGGTGACTCCACACTTGAATAGCACCCGACCCGCGGGTTAACGGTTGTAGCTAGCGACGCGGCCGTCGTATTCGCCCTGTCCTTTGTGTATTGTAGTAACACCCGTACCCTATATGCCCTTGTCATAAGTGAGACCAGGGGTTAAAGAACATGTTCTCCTGATGGTGTTTCTTTTTTAACAACCAAAAGCCAGAAAACATCTTAGACTGTGCAGTCGACCAGGTGCTTCTGCTGTGGCCAAGAAGCCTTACCGTCGGAGGTCGTTTCAACCTCGTTTGGCTCTCCTCAGCCTGGCAGGATGCCTCTTGGCACAAGCTCACGTACCCGGGGCGGAGGACGCCAGCACTAGGGATGCACCGATCCGACTTTTTCAGTCCCGATACACCGATACCGATACTTATTGGGTTTGGGTATCGGCCAATACCGATACCGATCCGATACCACATTGTCAAAATTAAAATATATTTAGTTTTTTAAGAATTGTAAAGGATCACAAGTGTGTTTTTGATTTGTTGTAAACAAAGACAGAAAATAAACGTCATGAATTCAATTAATAAACGGTATGCCTCACTGTCACTGTGTGGAAGAGACTGGGATCATTCTTTTGTGCAAGGCAACATCAGGCTTGACTTAAAACATTACTTTCCTAACTTAGTGAAACTAAATGTAACAAATGAACACATAGATATAAATGTACTGAATGGTTATTTCTTATTTTATTTCTTATTTAAATCCGATATATATATATATATATTATTTTTTTACCGATACCCGATCCAGCTATTTTACTGATATCGGCGGCCGATACGCGTGTATGCCTTCGACGACGGAACTGCATTTCCGCGTTCGAGTTTTGCGCTCTGATTGGCCAGGTCATGTGACATGTGCGCCAATCGTGGGACAGCAAATTCTGCGCCTATTTCCACAGCCTGCAAACTACCTGGCGTTCTATCGCCATGCTCTAAGACAAACTCTAACCTTAAAGGGGAACTATTTTACTATTTCTTTCACTATTTGGGCACTTTTACACAATTCCTGTGAGTCTATGGAACACCTCTGTAATATATATATTTTTTTTATTCATTGTTTTGTATTTCTAATCAAGTCCTCAAAAACAGCATTTTTCTACCTCAAGATCTCGAGCTGTTTTGAGCCTGGGCAGCAGAACTGTGTGCAGATCATCATGCACGTCTCCATTAACATGCAGCGGTGTCTTTCTGACATCACATATCGCGCACATTTTCAAATGACTCAGTTCAGTGAGGGTGAATATTGTGAGAGGAGAATTGGAAGAATGCGCCAATATGAGAATTTTGAGACATAGATCATATTAATATAAGTTCACATAGCTAGGAAACAATGCTAAACACTCAAAAAGGCCATTTATAAGATAGTTCCCCTTTAACCTACTTCGAAAGAGCACCTAAGCTTAACCATTGTAGAAACTTGGCGGTCCCACGATTGGGCGTGCATGTCACATGACCAGAAATGACCTGGCCAATCAGAGACGCGGAAATGCAGTTATGTTGTAGAAGGCATTCAGGCGGCCGGTACGGATACCAATACCGGATCGGTCCCTCCCTCCCTCCCTCCCTCCCTCCCTCCCTCCCTCCCTCCCTCCCTCCCTCCCTCCCTCCCTCCCTCCCTCCCTCCCTCCCTCTCCCTAGCCAACACGGCAGGCTTGTGACACGAACAGCGGCACCGACGACACCTCCAGCTCACAGGTACAGTTACCAACGAGAGGCATTGACCTGCACTGGGTATTTTAAAAAGATTTCTCAAAGATGGTCCCATGTATACTGTATGGTACGTTTGGACCCTACTTGACTGAAAAAAACACAGTTGGTCATATTCTGAGTTAATTATATTGTTTACATTGTTTATTTCCCATTATCTTTACATTTGTATGTTGTATATCACGCCAGTTAGGGTACCTTGTTTATACTGCACCTTGTGTATACTGTTTACTTTGACTCTTAATCATATATTTCAGATTCAAATTCTTTATTGCCTATATTTATTGTAACGTATAATATAACCCTAAAGGGGGGCCTCCGATAGGGAATACAGACGTTCATCTGCCACTTTGTTTACACTTTTTATTTCCCTAATATTCTTATATTCAGATACAATTTTATTGCCTAATCTTTCAACTATTACCCTGCCCATACCTGTACCTCCCCTCCCTCCTCCACCGTGCTGCTATGACGCCCGAATCTCCCCCAATGGGGATCAATAAATGAATATCTTATCGCATCTTAAGAGCCTGAACGGCACCTGCTATCTGATACGAAGACACGCGTCAGAGTCAAGAGAAGAGCCACCAAAGCAAAACCTCACAACACAAGCCTGAGTTTCCTCATTTCCAACCCTTGACCAGGGCCCCGTTCCCCGTACCTGGTTCAACTAAGTCGATCAAGATGTCATTATCCAGATTCAGTTAACCCGATGTTTGAAGCCGGGATTTTCCTGTTCCTCGAAGGTGGATTCAGTCTCGTTAACTCAAGCCAGACTTGAGACCCAGGATAAGTGCGCGTGCCCGCCTCAGCCGAGAAGGCAGCAAGTGTCGAGAGCAGAGATCCTGATTCTCTAGCGGCATTGATTGATTAATTGATTTAAAACTTTAGTAACATATTGCAGTACGGCTCAATCGCCTCGCCGACAAGTTAAATGCGTTATCTATAGGCTAATTTTAAGTCCCTCATTACCTCAATCAATCAGATTATATTTCTTTAAACTTGCCTGCTGGATTGAATAATCAAATGAGATCTTGCTAGCGAAAATAATTAGTTGAACTGTTATACAGAATAACGATACGGCTCTCTTCCCATTGATTGATGTATGGTCGATCTTTTACTTATCTCCACTGTGGTCTAACGGGTTCTTCTTTTGACTTTCACGCAGACGACCGGGGTTCGAAACCCGGTCTTTTCCTTCTTTTTGCGATGTAGGAATAATTCAATTTGGTGCACGTTGAGAGCTATATAAAGAATGACATCCTAATGCATGTAGATTAATAATATTTTAACTTACAACTAGGCTACTTTGGCGTATAATCATTAATATTATATTCCAAAAAATTATATTGGAAACACGGGGATTCGAACACCGGTCGCTGGGTTGGCAGGATTGAGCACTACCGCTGCGCCACTGTGCCAGATGGGATAAATTCATTGTTTATACATTAATGAACGAGAGACCCGTGTTTAGAATATTCTTTATTTTGAATGAAGTTTTCTCTCTTTATCCTCATTCATTAATGTGACGTCAATGGCTCATTCAATTTCTCAAATCCGTCAAACAGCGCATCTCATCAGACATCTTAATCCCAGTTACAATTAAAATAACCACATAATGTGTACATCGCACCGAGCGAGCGCCACGGTATATATAACGTGCATTATTTAGGACAAAGTGAATTTAGTATCAGCATTTTGGGTCTATTTTACATTTCAAAAGCCCCCTCTGGAAGAATGGAGCACAAAAACGTAATTCAGAATGGTATAAAGCAGATCCTAGACTGTGGGAATAATTTCAGGAAACGCGCTGTCACTTTCTTTGCGGGGGCGTGGCTGTGCTTCATCCGGCTAACTTGAACTTAAACCCTGCTTTCGACCAGGCTCAAACTTTTGGATCTGTTGTCATGGTGATTTGGACAATCCAGGTACGGGGAGCCGGAAAGTCCGGCTTAAGTCAGACTTAACCGAAAGTTATCCGGCTAACTCAGTTATCCAGGTACGGGGAACGGGGCCCTGGTGAATCGTGACGGCCCTAGTTTCTGTAGCTCATGTATGGTCACTCTGTGTGGTCACTCCATTCAGGGTAGTTCTTTTGAAGGGCCATGAACAGCAATTCTGATGATCCCCAACACACACACACACACACACACACACACACACACACACACACACTCCCCCCAACAAAGATTCACGCACACACACACACATGCACACTCCCCCAACAAAGATTCACACACACACACATGCACAGCCCACTCCCCCAACAAAGATTCACGCACACACACATGCACACTCCCCTAACAAAGATTCACGCGCACACACACATGCACTCACACACACACACACACACACACACACACTCCCCCAACAAAGATTCACGCACACGCACACACACACACTCCCCCAACAAAGATCCACGCCCCCCCACACACATGCACTCTCACACACACAAACACCTCAAAACAGTCGTGTGGAAATGTCCACATTTGACGTCTTGAAGAGTCGTACAGTCGAACCCCCCAGACTGCCAACGAATGAAATCGCCTGAGACGACACCAATTAATCCACTCAAATAGCTTGAAGCACCATATGGCACACATACAGTCACACAAGT
>NW_028170672.1:0-1000 GCF_963971535.1 Notolepis coatsorum | reverse complement strand
CCGGTTAGATTAGATTCAAGTGTATTATCATCATACGGCATCATAAATACAGCACAACGAAAAGAAGTTTGGCATCTAACCAGAGTACAAATGTAACAGTAAAGTGCAATAGTAATATACAAGGTGACTGGGTATAAATTAGTACTACTGAGTACTAGTGCTAATCAGATGTATGTATGAATATGTACAGTGATACAGGTATAAAGACACTATGGTAGTAAGTCGTACTTGCCAGCAGTGTAACTAGTAAGAGTAGGTAAGGGATATGTACAGGTATAGATATAGTATCTACAGATATGTAAAAATGATTATATGCAGGTATGTACAGACAGATATGGATACATATAAATGTGTGTATATATATATATATATATATATATATATATATATATATATATATATATATATATATATATATATATATTAGTGCTGTCAATCGATTAAAATATTTAACTCGATTAATCACATGATTGTCCATAGTTAACTCGCGATTAATCACAAATTAATATATATATTTTTTTTTACCTTAAACGGATCTTTTTCAAGTTCCAAGTTTTAATACTCTTATCAACATGCAAGTCAACAAATGCTTGCTTTATGCAGCCATTTAACACAAAAGGATGACCCTCATGCATTGCAAATTTGCATCAAATTCAAAACAGAGTGATACACAAAATAACTTAAAAGAAAATAATAATTTAAAACAACTAATAAAGTGTGCATGAAATAATAGGGGAAAGAAAACGTTAGGAACTTGTTACATTCACCCACACAAGGGCTGATTAATCACACCCCCCCCTCTCTCTCTTTCACACACACACTCTCCCAGATCTCTTTCTCTCTTGCCCCTTCCTCATCTCTCTCACCCCCCTCTCTCTCTCTATATCTCACACACAGACACACACACACACTTCAGAAACAAACATAGTATCAATGAGAGCATCAATAATAGACAAAAAAACGAAGTTAATCGTGAGTTAAAAAAATAGTGGCGTTAGAA
>NW_028170673.1:0-2000 GCF_963971535.1 Notolepis coatsorum | reverse complement strand
TGTGCAGGTGCCCAGACCGAACTGTAGGGGTCGCTGTCCACAACGCCCAGGACCCACCCACGGCTTCCCTCCCCCTAACTCAGCCAAACGAGTTAGTATAGCGATCAGCCCAAGCCAAGGCAATGCTGACTCTCCGGGAGTCGAGACTGCAGCCTCTTGCATTGGTGACGAGCACAATCTCCGCTACGCCACCTGACCGCCCCCTAAAGTGAGTGTTAAGGTGAGTGTTTGTTTAAAAGTGAGTGTGTGCATGTGGATGTGTGTGCAATGAGTGTAGATGATGGGTTGTTACATGGAGTCATTGAGCATCCTGATGGCCTGGGGATAGAAGCTGAATCAGGACAGAGTAGCCTATGATGGACCTCAGCCTGATCCGGGCTAAACAGGTGTGATCAGGACATGTGTGGATGTATCTCAGGAGATGATGATTTTGATGTGTGGATGTATCTCAGGAGACGATGATTTTGATGTGTGGCTGTATCTCAGGAGATGATGATTTTGATGTGTGGATGTATCTCAGGAGATGATGATTTTGATGTGTGGCTGTATCTCAGGAGGTGATGATTTTGCCCCAGAACAAGCGTGTGGAGTCTGTGACCAGGTATTTACCTAGCTATAGCTACTTGTGGTGCCTCTCTCTCTTTCTCTCTCCCGCTCTCTCTCTTTCTCTCTCACTGGCTTTCTCAGTAGCAGCTAACGTTATTTAGGCATAACGTTACGTTATGGTTATAAGGTAGGCTACAGTGCATCTCTCTCTCTCTCTCTCTCTCTCTCTCTCTCTCTCTCTCTCTCTCTCTCTCTCTCTCTCTCTCGCTTTTCAACATTCACTACCAAATTGTTCCAGTTTTCACCACAATTGAAATTCATTCATTCAATCTTTATTTAATATCGAAGCTCTCATTTACAATGATGTTGATAAATACAAAACATAATAAATGCAAAAAGAGAAAGTATAGAAGCAGAAAGTCAATCAATTAAACATTTAAAATAATTAAAAACTACTGCAGACTGTGGTGAAGTTTGTTATTAAAGATTTAAACTGACCAATATATACTAATGAATTGAGTTTTAAAGTGCATTACAAAACATTCCATGTTTCTGGGTCACAGAAGCTAAAAGCAGATTTTCCTAATTCAGTGCAAACTCTAGGAACCTTAAGTGTAAAAGCCAATCACCAGAGTGACTATGATAAGAGCTCCAATCCAGCAATGAGGTGATGTAGGGTGGGAGATCACCAATACTGGCCTTAAACAGAAACGGATGCCAATGCAAGTCATGTCTCTCTGCCAGAGAGGACCACCCAACCATATCATATAGGATATAATGATGGGTACCATAACTGTCACCAGTGACAAAATCAGAATAATCAGATAGTAATTATAATGCTTATATTATAAGACAATAATAATATAATATTATACTTGTCTTCAGCGCTTACATAGACTCAACATCTATGTTTTGGGGGATTTTGGTACTGAGGCACTGTCCATGGTGCTGAAAGGCACACTAAGTAGGTGTGCTAAGCGCAAAAATAATTGTCCCCCATCCTAATTAAAACACCTATAGTACACATAAGTGCATACATGTGTGCGTGTATGAATGTGCACTCAAGGGTCCCGGTTTGGGGGTTTGAAAATATGTCACCTGGGTTATGGGCTACATTCTATGACAATCTAGTGGTGGTATGTCTGGCTTAGCTCCCGATTTGTATTGTCAAAATACATTTACATGTATTTACAACCTAATATGGGCTGTGCATGTTGCCTACAAATCAGTGAATATGATTTCTGTTCATAAAGCTACTTGGCCATTTCGTTCTCTCTCTCTCTCTCTCCTCTCTCTCTTCTCTCTCTCTCTCTCTCTCTCTCTCTCTCTCTCTCTCTCTCTCTCTCTCTCTCTCTCTCTCTCTCTCTCTCTCCTCTCTCTCTATCTCTCTCTCTCTATCTCTCTCTCTCTCTCTGAGTGGCAGGTCTTTAGGTGTGTGTGTGTTAAGCTTCCTC
>NW_028170674.1:10000-13000 GCF_963971535.1 Notolepis coatsorum | reverse complement strand
CTGGGTGCGCTCTGGGTTTTGATTACGGTTTGCGTTTTGAGCTTGTAAGCTTGCCGTAGTCGATGATGTCACGCTCGAAAATGTAAACACAGGTAGTCTTAACACGGAGACTGGAGAATGGTTGTTGATATAAAGAAACAAATAACTAATAAATATGAAGTTATATTTGAACCTCTGTTGTCAAGCCTTGTCAATATAACCCACCCCCCTTTTCTCACGAATGGAACTCTGTTGTAGAGTCCGCTTTTGATCGTTTTGCAGGGTTACCAATAACGCTAAGCTAACGGCTAACGCTAACGTTACTACACATGCAACATACTAGTAACATTGCAGCTCGCATCGATTATATTGAATGTCATTGATCTACTGGTCGACCGAAAATGTAAACGGGAATGTCTTAACACGACTGCGGACTCTGGATGTTGATATAAAATGAACAAATTGCCAATAAATATGAAGTTATATTTTATCACGAATGGATGGTGTTGTAGACTGCGCTTTTGAGCGTTTTGAGCGATCTACTGGTCGACCACGGCCGACTTGTTGGGCACCACTGGTCTAATAGAAATAAATGCATTCGAACAATATAGACATAGCAATGACAAACAAAATGTATGACGTTATGTCAGCACCAGGCGCCACGCCCGTGAAAAGGTACAAGCTCGCAAAGCCACAACCCCCGTTCTCCCGGGACCGACCCCGAGACCACCTCTGCCAGCTGGTCCCGTTCAGCGGGGGGTGAAACGATTCAGCGCCGACTCGCACCCCAAAAGTGGTGAGTGAGAACACTGCCCCCGTGCTCCGGGACGGTGATTCGATACAAAAGGCTGAGTGTGAAAGCCCCCTAAGTGTTAACAGAACTTGGTTATAGTCATAACCTAACGTTAAACCATGACACAGATAGTTTCAACCATATTCAACCAGGAATCAGGGAGTGTGAATGTGGAATCATATAAACTGATATATCTAGTGATCTATGCACAAACTGCGGGAAACATAGACTCACATACCAACTGTATTCTGTGCGACTTTCCCTCACAGCTGATCCAAGAAGAAATAATACAGTACAATCCTTGTCCTCTACTTAGTAGTAGTACTACTACTTAGAGCTACTACTTGTAGCTCACTACACGTGAACAATAAATAGTAAGACTGTTGAACACCAATATTAGGAGAGGGGCAGCAGGTGCTATTATAAATTGATATATCTAGTGATCTATGCACAAACGCGATTGTTTATTTTCAGCAAATATCTTGTACAATTAGATTGTATGAACTAAGCAGGTGAAATGTTTGCAGCTCAAGCATTTAAAGATCACGATTACCTACTGACAGAGAAGATTGCACCACAGCCCTGCTGTTATAAACTGATAAATCTAGTGATCTATGCACAAAAGCCATTGTTTTCCTCAACAAATCTCTCAGTTACAATTAGATTGTATGAACTAAGCAGGTGAAACGCTTGCAGTTCAAGTATTTAAAGATCCTTATTAGACACCGCGGCAGCGCCTCGTTTGGAGATAATCACGTCATCTGGACTCCAAGTTGCGAGTGTCCCGCAAATGGAACGTCTAGAGACCTAATCAAACTAATTGCCTAATCTTCTTGGATCTTTGCACCGCGGTGCAAACACAGAGAACAATGGACATAAGGAACTTGAAGTTACGCACGGTGCAGTTCCTGCCAATTAGTAGTAGTTTCGGTTAGCCATGGCCTACTGCACACCAACAACAACAACAACAACAACAACAACAACAACAACAACAACAACAACAACAACAACAAAACAACACCAACAACAAGAAACAAGACAATAGTCAATCTCTGGGATTGTGATGGTATCGGTTTAGAAGCAACGCTTTTCTTTGCCAGTGTTGAGAGTAATTGATGGTGGTATCAACACACCCATGCCAAGAGCTATTGTATGGCAGGCTGACAATTAGCCTATGTCATATCAAGCTATGTGGCTAATACCTATAGACGGGTTTATGTCAGACTTGTGTGTGTGCGCATCAAGTAGGCAAAAAGGAACGTAATCCTGGTCAGAACAATGGGGCAGACCACAGTATTTTTGCATTTGTTAGCTAAACAATCACACACGTTATGTTATGTAAACAGTAAACCCATCTACAGTATATATCATAAAAAAATTACAGACAATGAAACATCTTTCAGCTTTCAATAATATCAAGCCAGTTCAGCGGCTATGCTATGTACCGACGTTTAGGCTATGTATCTACAACTGTTGGACACATGAGGGATAATCCACGCGTAGGTGTGCGTTTCGGTTTCAAGGCACGACGTGGAGGTGAAGAACCACCCGAAGCGCAGCGGACGATCTTTTTGACACCTTCCGGTCTAGAAGTGCCAGGCCCGAGGACGGGTCGGTGCTCGCTCGGTTGCAGGAGCCCCGCCGCCCGTTGCCGTTCAGTAAATGATAGGCAGGAATGTAATCTGAGCTTTCCCCAAAACACACTTGTTGAACTATGATAGTGGCACAATTAGATTTTGTGTTTCCAAACCCTCTGCAATAAGCAGGTTATCATGCAGGCGTATCCTGCAAATGATTATGTGTATGGATGTTTTATATGACTGCCTCTTTGTTATTGTTCAGTCACAGACCTAATCATTACACTCAGACAAATACACTTGGCAGACTATGAAGTTCATCCCAACGCTATATGTGTCAGCAACGTGTCAAGATGCTATACTCCAAAGACAATACCATTGCCAGGAAGTGAGACATTTATTGCTGGTATTTATGAAAACATATAGACTCTTGTGAGGACCCGCCACACACATCTGTGATATAATTACTCCGCCATGTCAACATAGTTGATTGGAATGTGTGTCCCTTCTACTATTATAACCACTACTACAGTTAATACTACTACTGTAGGCCTACTAGGTCTACCACTACAACTATTACTGCTACTATTGCTAGAACTATTCATACCATTACTGCTACTACTTCTACTAATAATAATAATACTACTACTA
>NW_028170674.1:0-7500 GCF_963971535.1 Notolepis coatsorum | reverse complement strand
CCTTTAAGTATTTGAGCTATTAGGCTACTAGGGTTCTTACTTTGCGTTTTGGTGTACTGAAAAATGCTCCGATGTCTGTATTCTTTCTTTTTTCTGCCATGTTACCTGGTTGGCTGGACACACACACACACACACATTTTCATTTCAGGTATTGTACCTTAAGATAATTGAACATCTTGATTTACCATAAATCCTCAAATATAGGACGGGTCTTCTATTTACCTCAGCTGCAAAGAGCACCAGGCCTTTATTAGAGAGGCGTATATAAGAGGCAGGCCTTAATTTCTAAAAATGACACTCATGGACATAATCCCTTCATTTTCAGACTTTTATTGCATTATTATTATTATAAAAAAAAAAAAAAAAGGCCCACGGGCCGCGGCCGTCGTTAATCCGGCCCTGCTCGTCTGCCATAGCGAACGTTAAAATTTGCAAACGAAGTCAACGTTATCCAGCTGACGACACCACATATCTAGATATATGACAATGTTAGCTAGCGGCTAGCACTAAAGCTAACGCCAACCAGAGGGAAACTTTGTTATTATTATTATTATTGGTATGACCAGATGACATTTCGGACCGTGAAACAATTTTATTGTATTGCGTGGTAGAAGTTATACCACTCAATAGTAAAGATGATGTCTAACATAATAGTTTGTTCGAACAACTGAACTTACTTAGTGGAAGATCCTGCTGTTGACTTGTGACTAAAGTGTTCACGCTGCCTGCCTGCGTACCAGTTTACACCTGGAGGCTGCCTGCAGCGCTGTGAGACTGGAGTGCGCCGGCCGGGCTCCGCTCTGTCTGCTGGGGGCTGGATCAAACCATATCGGGCAGGGGGGTGTCGCAATCTTTGGAAACTTAAAAACTTGCTATTAAGTGTCATTGCGTATTATTAATTTGATTGAAATTACGTAGTTATGGTTAGATAATATTTATATATTGGGGGGGGGGGATATATCATATGATCAAAAAGTGAGGGAGCAAAGGGACAAGTTTGCTCCCCCAAGTTCAATACTGGTGGAGCACCCGCTTCGCCTGTTCCATTACGTAGGCGCCTATGCATTTTAGGCAGTATCGGCGGCATTTCCGATACTGGTATCGGTATCGGAACAACTCTAACTACTACTACTACTACTACTACTACTACTACTACTACTACTACTACTACTACTACTACTACTACTACTACTACTACTACTACTACTACTACTACTACTATTACTACTACTCTACTATTACTACTACTACTACTACTACTACTACTACTACTACTACTACTACTACTACTACTACTACTACTACTACTACTATTACTACTACTCTACTATTACTACTACTACTACTACTACTACTACTACTACTACTACTACTACTACTACTACTACTACTACTACTACTACTACTACTAATATTACTACTATTACTACTATTACTACTATTACTACTACCACTATTACTGGTACTATTACTACCATCCAACTTTTACTGTCAAGGCCTGTAGTCACCGGCAGAGCCACTCCACATTTGTGTTTTGTCTTGTTAATCAAGGAAACCAGAAGTAAACTGATGGAGAGATACAGGAACAAATAACAGAGGAGGAAGCAGGGAACAATGAGCACTTTAATGAGCACTTTACCCACCACAGTGCTGGAAGCCACCACTGCAGAGCCATCATTTACATCATTTACATATCTCCTATACTGCCCTAGGGGGACACACACACCAGCATCCAGTTAGCCTAAAGAGGCTCTATTAAGAGAGGTTAACTTCAGTGGTGGTACACAGCTGGTTAAAGAGAAGCTAGGCTAGTGAAATGGTGAGCGGCAGAATTAAGGAATTAGTTGTGATCCCACTGCCTACGGAGATAAATACATCAGTACCTACTAGTTACTTTGTCTTGTCTGTTCAGGGAATGTAGCTATGTAGCTATGTAGAATGTAAACTATGAATCCACAAACGAAACGTTTAACTTCCAACAACTCTAAAGATTAAGATTAAACTGGACTTTGAAGAAGTCTTTATTCATTGCACACATTGACAATGTCGTCATGCAGCGACACACACACAGGAACACACACATGCAATTTTTGGGGTCGCCGATGAAATTTCGCTTGACCCATCCCGACGTCCCTCCCCCCCAAGGGCAGCCAGCCGGGAGCAGACATGGGGCCGCACCCGGGGACCGATCCAAGTGCTCCTGTCTGTCTTCGTCAGTGATCTGTTCTGCATGTTTTTCCATTGGGTTGATATTCTGGAGGGGAAACCCTTGCGAGCACGGGGAGAACATGCAAACTCCACACAGAAAGACCCGGGAGATACCCCATCTGCCACCTGGGTACTTGGCAACCCGCAACCTGGTCCCCAGGTGGGAATCGAACCCTGGACCTTCTAGCTGTGAGGCGACAGTGTTAACCACTACACCACCGTGCCCCCCCCCCCAGTTGAGAATGCCTGCTGTGGTCGTCCTCACCAGAGTGCTTCTAATGAAACTGTCAGGGTCATGCTGGGGAAAAGGGCGAGAGGACAAACGCTGCCTCAGAGCTGCTAAGTAGATGAAATTGAGCATAGCCAGCTCCTAGACGCTTGAACGGACAGGAGTTCTGGCTCTGCAGAAAAAAAAATAGAAATGAGGAGAAAAGAGGAGGAGGATTTCAGCCTTGTGACAAAAGCACGACGCGATTGGATCTACATGCTGTGAGAGATGGCGATGAAATATATACAGTAGTACATGACTACATTGGTAGCCATGGTAGAAGTCAACCATCCTGCATCTACAATATGCTGTATTAGTACTACAGTAGTAGCCATGGTAGAAGTCCTCCATCCTGCATTAGTACTACAGTAGTAGCCATGGTAGAAGTCCTCCATCCTGCATTAGTACTACAGTAGAAGCCATGGTAGAAGTCCTCCATCCTGCATTAGTACTACAGTAGTAGCCATGGTAGAAGTCCTCCATCCTGCATTAGTACTACAGTAGTAGCCATGGTAGAAGTCCTCCATCCTGCATTAGTACTACAGTAGTAGCCATGGTAGAAGTCAACCATCCTGCATTAGTACTACAGTAGTAGCCATGGTAGAAGTCCTCCATCCTGCATTAGTACTACAGTAGTAGCCATGGTAGAAGTCCTCCATCCTGCATTAGTACTACAGTAGTAGCCATGGTAGAAGTCCTCCATCCTGTATTAGTACTACAGTAGTAGCCATGGTAGAAGTCCTCCATCCTGCATTAGTACTACAGTAGTAGCCATGGTAGAAGTCAACCATCCTGCATTAGTACTACAGTAGTAACCATGATAGAAGTCCTCCATCCTGCATTAGTACTACAGTAGTAGCCATGGTAGAAGTCCTCCATCCTGCATTAGTACTACAGTAGTAGCCATGGTAGAAGTAAACCATCCTGCATTAGTACTACAGTAGTAACCATGTTAGAAGTCCTCCATCCTGCATTAGTACTACAGTAGTAGCCATGGTAGAAGTCAACCATCCTGCATTAGTACCACAGTAGTAGCCATGGTAGAAGCCCTCCATCCTGCATTAGTACTACAGTAGTAGCCATGGTAGAAGTCCTCCATCCTGCATTAGTACTACAGTAGTAGCCATGGTAGAAGTCAACCATCCTGCATTAGTACTACAGTAGTAGCCATGGTAGAAGTCCTCCATCCTGCATTAGTACTACAGTAGTAGCCATGGTGGAAGTCCTCCATCCTGCATTAGTACTACAGTAGTAGCCATGGTAGAAGTCCTCCATCCTGCATTAGTACTACAGTAGTAGCCATGGTAGAAGTCCTCCATCCTGTATTAGTACTACAGTAGTAGCCATGGTAGAAGTCCTCCATCCTGCATTAGTACTACAGTAGTAGCCATGGTAGAAGTCAACCATCCTGCATTAGTACTACAGTAGTAACCATGGTAGAAGTCCTCCATCCTGCATTAGTACTACAGTAGTAGCCATGGTAGAAGTCCTCCATCCTGTATTAGTACTACAGTAGTAGCCATGGTAGAAGTAAACCATCCTGCATTAGTACTACAGTAGTAACCATGTTAGAAGTCCTCCATCCTGCATTAGTACTACAGTAGTAGCCATGGTAGAAGTAAACCATCCTGCATTAGTACTACAGTAGTAACCATGTTAGAAGTCCTCCATCCTGCATTAGTACTACAGTAGTAGCCATGGTAGAAGTCAACCATCCTGCATTAGTACTACAGTAGTAGCCATGGTAGAAGTCAACCATCCTGCATTAGTACTACAGTAGTAGCCATGGTAGAAGTCCTCCATCCTGCATTAGTACTACAGTAGTAGCCATGGTAGAAGTCAACCATCCTGCATTAGTACTACAGTAGTAGCCATAGTAGAATTCCTCCCAACCTGCTACAGAGTTTTCAAAACAATTCCTTTGGGGTAGATGCTGCAGCTCACATATACATGAATATGACAGCGGTGATGAAATAAAAGATTAATGTCCAACTGTGGCGATTCTGCTGTGTTGAGTATGTAATCATCAGCTGACATCCTGATGCGATGTCGCCCTGAAAACCCTCAACGTTTCAATTTTAACAATTACTACCGACAGCCTGGAGAGCTTAGACAGAACTCACATAGCATGCACATGGACATACACCCACACACACACACACACACACACACACACACACACACACACACACACACACACACACACACACACATGCACACCTACACACACACACACACACACACACACACACACACACACACACATGCACACCTACACACACACACGCACACCTACACACACACGCACACCTACACACACACCTACACACGCACACACACACACACGCATGCATGCACGCACACACACACACACACACACACACACACACACACACACACACACACACACACACACACACACACACACACACACACACACACACACACACAGACAAAAATAAATGAAAAATGAAACATGCACACGCTCTTCTCATTGCATCATATTGAGAAACCAGAGTGGAGCAATGATAGGCCACTGTGGATTGAGTCAATAAAATCATAGCGTGCTTTTCAATATGACGTGATCATTGGCCCAGACACCCTTGGGCCCGCCCACTCCACCTGCTCCCTTGGCAAATGTTTTTTTTTTTCAATTTCCTTTAAAGAGGGCTTATACAGTGGGAGCTAGTCCCAACAACCGCAGATACATACTGTACACACACACACACACACACACACACACACACACACACACACACACACACACACACACACACACACACACACGTACCAACACACACACCCTCCACCCGCCCCCGGCACACACCTGCCTGCCGACTCTGTTGTTATGCAGCCTCATGCGGGCGTGGATGTCCCTGTAGGTCTCGCGGGCGTCCAGGAAGTCCCGCGAGAACTTCTCCCCGAACTCCACGTCCGGGCTGCAGCCGCCCCACTCCCAGGAGTCCTGCGGGCCGGGCAGGTCGGCGGGGAAGTGCTCCATGACGCCGTGCACCATGCCCTTCCCCCGGTGGATGGCCTCCAGCTGCAGGCGGTTCAGCTTGACGCGGAAGGCCTCCTCGTCGCCGCGCCGCTTCTCGTCGCAGCCGCACGCCTTCAGCTTCCCCATGGAGCAGGCGTTGGCCACGGCGTGCACCACGCCAGCCGCCGCGATGGCATAGGCGAAGGCGCTCTCTCTGAACCCTGGGGGGGAGGAGGAGAGGAGGGAGAGAGATGGGCGAGGAGGGAGGAGAGAGAGGGGAGTGGAGGGAGAAAGAGAGGTGAGGGAGAGAGAGGGGAGAGGAGGGAGAGAGAGAGAGGAGGGAGGGGAGAGGAGGGAGAGAGAGGGGAGAGGAGAGGAGGGAGAGAGAGGGGAGAGGAGGGAGGGAGAGAGAGGGAGAGGGAGGGAGGGAGAGAGGGGAGATGAGGGAGAGAGAGAGGGAGGGAGAGAGAGGGGAGAGGAGGGAGAGAGTGGAGAGGAGGAGAGGAGGGAGAGAGAGAGAGAGATAGAGAGATAGAGAGAGAGAGAGAGAGAGAGAGAGAGAGAGAGAGAGAGAGAGAGAGAGAGAGAGAGAGAGAGAGAGAGAGAGAGAGAGCGAGAGAGAGAGGGGGGAGATGAGGGAGATAGAGTGGAGGGAGAGAGAGAGAGGGGAGAGAGAGAGATGAGGGAGAGAGAGTGGAGAGAAGCAGAGGAGGGATATATATATATAGAGAGAGAGAGAGAGAGAGAGAGAGAGAGAGAGAGAGAGAGAGAGAGAGAGAGAGAGAGAGAGAGAGAGAGAGAGAGAGAGAGAGAGAGAGAGAGAGAGAGAGAGAGAGAGAGAGAGAGAGAGAGAGAGATAGAGAGAGAGAGAGAGAGAGGGGAGATAAGGGAGAGATAGTGGAGGGAGAGAGAGAGAGGGGAGAGGAGGGAGAGAGAGGAGAGGGGAGAGGAGGAGAGGAGGGAGGGAGAGAGAGGGGAGAGGAGGGAGGAGAGAGAGGGAGAGGGGAGACGAGGAGAGGAGGGAGGGAGAGAGAGGAGAGAGGGAGAGAGAGATGGTAGAGGAGGAGAGGATGGAGAGAGGATGGATAGAGAGAGAGGAGGGAGAGAGAGGGGGGAGAGAAGGGAGAGATAGAGTGGGGAGAGGAGAGAGGGAGAGAGAGGGGAGAGGAGAGAGAGAGGAGAGGAGGAGCGAGATAGAAAGGGGAGAAGAGGAGAGGAGGGAGGGATAGAGGGCAGAGGAGGAGTGATAGAGAGGGGAGAAGAGGAGAGGAGGGGAGGAGAGGAGGAGAGGAGAGATGGAGAGAGATGGAGAGGAGGGAGAGAGATGAGGAGAGAGGAGGGAGAGATGAGGAGAGGAGGGAGGAGAGAGAGGATGAGAGGGGGGTAGGAGGGAGGAGAGGAGGGATAGGGGAGAGGAGGAGAGGAGGGAGGGAGAGAGAGGAGAGTAGGGAGAGAGAGATGGTAGAGGAGAGGGGATGAGAGGATGGAGGAAGAGAGAGAGGTGAGAGAGAGAGGGGGAGAGAAGGGAGAGATAGAGAGGGGAGAGGAGGAGAGGAGAGGAGAGAGGGGAGGAGAGGAGAGAGGAGAGAGGAGAGGAGGGGAGAGATAGAGAGGGGAGGAGAGGAGGGGGGAGAGAGATGAGGAGAGGAGGGACGGAGATGGGAGAGGAGGGAGGAGAGAAGAGATGAGGAGGGGAGAGGAGGGAGAGAGAGGGGGAGAGGAGGAGATGAGGAGGGAGGGAAAGAGAGAGAGGGGAGAGGAGGAGATGAGGAAGAGGGGAGAGATAGAGAGGGGAGAGGAGGAGATGAGGGAGGGATAGAGAGAGAGGGGAGGGGAGGTCACTCACCAGATACCAAGCCAGGATTCAAATGTGGGTCATGGAATAATTGCTGTATAAATTATATTGGATAATTTTCTTCTCCTAGTTATACTCTGTGCTCAAAGACTTCCCTGAAGCTTCTACAGGCTGGTTAGTTGGATTTGATTTTGATTTGGGGGGCAACAGTGGCTCAGGTTAGATTCCGGCTCCTCCCGGCAGCGTGTA
>NW_028170675.1:0-1000 GCF_963971535.1 Notolepis coatsorum | reverse complement strand
GTCATTGGCACCAGTACAGTTGTTCTTCCTTGTAATACATTTTATTTGACGGTTATGAAACAATGAATAATTAAAGTGCATTATTTTTTAAGCTCATTACAAGATTAAAATCTGAACAGGGTCCAATGAAATGTTAATGGTGTGTGATTCATTTACTGGATGAATAATAGAAAATATATGCAGTTCAATATCTCACTGTAATTAATTTGTTATAATTCCCACCCCCACTCGCATTGGCGAGCACACGTTAAGTTACATCTCTCTCTCTCTCTCTCTCTCTCTCTCTCTCTCTCTCTCTCTCTCTCTCTCTCTCTCTCTCTCTCTCTCCCTGTCTCTCTCTCTCTCTCCCCCTTCCTTTTCTCCCATGACCCGACCTCTTTCTGTACCTGAGAGCAGCCTTTTCTCTTTCTCACTCCCTCCCTCCCTTCCTCCCCTCCTCCTCTCCTCCTCTCCCAAGCGAACAGGGTGTATAACCCAGCCTTGTCCTCGAGAGACCTGGTGCTGTTTGTCTGTGTGCTTTTCACTTTTCATTTAATTTCCATCCCTTCCAGGTTCATAGCACTAGGTGGGGATCACTGCACCACATATTAAACCCTATGTCTCTCTATCTCTACACACACACACACACACACACCACACACACACACACACACACACCACACACACACACACACACACGCGCACACACACACACACACACACACACACACACACACACACACACACACACACACACACACGCACACACACACACACACACACCGTCTATCTTTGTCTGTCTGTCTGTCTGTCTGTCTGTCTGTCTGTCTGTCTGTCTGTCTGTCTGTCTGTCTCTGTCTCTTTTTCACTCTTTCCCTCACCTTCTCTCTCACTCACTCTCTCTTACATCTGTCCTCTGTCTAACTCTCTAGGTAATAGAGCCATATATTGCAGCACCCCAGGACCTGTCGACCTGAAGAAGTCTATGATTTAATAGTCTACAGAATATTACCTCTCTCTC
>NW_028170676.1:0-48738 GCF_963971535.1 Notolepis coatsorum | reverse complement strand
ATGCTGGTAGATGAGGATCATCAGTATATAGAGAGGTTGGTCATGCTGACATGGTAGATGAGGATCATCAGTATATATAGAGGTTGGTCATGCTGACATCATAGATGAGGATCATCAGTATAGAGGTTGGTCATGCTGACATGGTAGAGGAAGATCATCAGTATATAGAGAGGTTGGCCATGCTGACATGGTAGAGGATGATCATCAGTATATAGAGAGGTTGGTCATGCTGGTAGAGGAGGATCATCAGTATATAGAGGTTGGTCATGCTGACATGTTAGAGGAGGATCACCAGTATGTGTAGAGGTTGGTCAATGGTCATGCTGACATGGTAGAGGAGGATCATCAGTATATGGAGAGGTTGGTCATGCTGGTAGAGGAGGATCATCAGTATATGGATGAATGAATGAATGAATGAAACGTTTATTTTTGAACATGTGATTCTCCATATTCCTCCAAACAATTCACGGTCTCTTGCTCCGTCAAACTAAACAATCATAACAACAAATTAAAAAACATTAAAAAAAGGAATTATAAACAAAAGGTCAAGAGCAATGTGTTTGGTTAGCAGACATGTCCAAAAAAGGAGTAGAGGGAAGCTAAGCTTATTGATCCCTACCCCCTTACATTTATATTTGTTCTTCCATTAATTTTACTAGATATAACATAATTTAGTATATTACAATATAGAATATACTTTTACTTATATTAAAAGCATGGTCATGCTGGTAGAGGAGGATCATCAGTATATAGAGGTTGGTCATGCTGACATGGTAGAGGAGGGTCACCAGTATGTGAGATGTTGGTCATGCTGGTAGAGGAGTATCATCAGTATATGGAGAGGTTGGTCATGCTGACATGGTAGAGGATCATCAGTATGTAGAGAGGTTGGTCATGCTGGTAGAGGAGGATCATCAGTATATATGTAACAAAAAATAACATGGATGAGGAGGATGGAGAGTACGAGGTGATGAGGCAGAGGAAGAGATGGAGATCGAAGCGATAGACTTTGACAATTGTTTTAGTGATGATGATGATTAGTAGTTTAGGGCACAAAATACAAATAGAAAAAAATACTTGAATGTTGTGTCAACAAAGAAGATATCCAGAACAGAGGACGTATTTACCGTATTACATACATGTAGTCCTACGTAAGAAATGGCATTGAAAGCAGCATATAAGCATGCCAGAGATATATGTGACCACTTCAGAAATTGTATTACTATCTTTAACCCTCAAAACATGAGTCCACATCTTTTTTTGTTCAGTCACCTACAATATGATGTGTCTTTTTTTTATGTTTTTTTTTTGCGTTTATCGCTTTTTGCTACTGGGCAATCCAGTAGAGAGAGAGAGAGGAGGAACGGGAGACAGAGTGGGGGGGAAGACATTCGGCAAATAACAACGGGTCCGGGAATCAAACCCAGGTCGGCCGTGCCGCGACTCAGCGCGTTATGTGGTTTGCCACTGGGGCGCCTATATGATGTGTCTTTATTGGTAAAAATGCTTTATTCTTTGTAAAGGTGCCACTAATTTGCATACTAGCTCGCCACAAACAGGTGATCATTCTGACAATAGTTTTATTATGATTTTTGACCCTCAAAATATGGGTCTAGACCAGCGGTTCTCAACAGGGGTGCCGCGGCACCCTAGGGTGCCGGAGAGAGCTGCCAGGGGTGCCTTGAGATTTAAAAACATTATAAAATAAATAAAAAAAATTTTTTAATTCTTTTTGGATTACAGAAAATTATCACTAAAGTGCTATCTGTTGCAGCTGCACTGTTTTTCATGAAAATAGCATATTCGGATAAGTTTGACCATTTCTCAAAATCTGAAAATCATTATGAAACTTGGTGTTAATAAAACACAGAAAAGGATCACCAAGTTACTCTGGATAAAAAAAATATTTACAGACAACATTGAGACAAAGCTTTCTGACACATCTCCATCCAAACTCTTGGAAGAAATCTGATACCACCTGGAGAGCTAGTTTCAGAGTGTGGCGCTGAGTACCAAGTATCTCATGATGCAGCAGTTAAGGTGTTGATACCATTCAGCACCACATATCTGTGTGAAGCTGGCTTTTCATCCATGACAGCTCTGAAAACAAAATATAGGGCCAAGTTGAGCCTTGCGGATGACAAGCGTGTTGCCTTGTCAAAGATGCCCCTGTAAATGTCCTAACCCAACCCCCTCCAATGTACAGTAATTTACCTAGTATGGTTTGTCAATATTCCAATGTACAGTTTTGCCTGTTTGTACAGTGTCCCCCCCCCCCCCCCCCCAACATAAATTACCTAGTATGATTGTCAATATCCCAATGTACAGTTTTGCTTGTACAGTGTTCCCCCCCACACACAACCCCACCCAACCTCCTCCAATGTACAGTTTTTACGTCAAATGTATATACTCCCTTTTCTGGACTCTTTTTGTATCACAAACAGTACTGTATTTGCAAATCTGGTATGTCATAAATGTATAGATGTAGCAGTACTGTCTATCTGTATGTCATATTATGTCCTGATGAATTGAAAATGGGGACCCTGATGTAAACAAGACGAAAGTATTTATCTGGTCTGCATCCCCTTAACAATTGTGTGTATTGAGCTGTACTGTATTGTACCCATTCTGCAATCTGTTAATAAAGTTTTCAATCAATCAATCAATCAATCAATCTCCCCACGTATTGACCGTATCATTAGCCAGCAGCAGCAGACCTCGCATTGAGCTAGAAATGTCCACTGAGTGAACGAGTGCTTATTTTCTGTATTTATTTATATTTTTTGAGAAATGGTAACTTGGTGATCCTTTTCAGTATTAAAAAAAAATACATGATTTTCTGTTTTTGAGAAATGGTCAAACTTATCCAAATATGCTATTTTTATGGAGAACAGTGCAGCTGCAACAGATAGCACTTTAGTGATCCTTTTCTGTATTTAAAAAAAAATACATGATTTTCAGTTTGAGAAATGGTCACACTTATCCAAATATGATATTTTTATGGAAAAGTGTGCAGCTGCAACAGATAGCACTTTAGTGATAATTTTCTGTAATTCTATTTAAAGAAATATGCTATTTGATTTACAAGCAGTGTAATGTCAACAGTACTAAGCCATTTAGACCGGAAACACCTGTTAATAATGCATTATATAGCCTGCATATACACACAAATGTGTTTCCCGGTTTCTTAAATAAACATTATTTTGAAAGCAAGCACTTTTGTCATCATTGTAGCAAAAAAGACAGGACCGTAAAAGACTTTATCGTATGTAGGGGTGCCCTGGAATATTTTATTGAACACAGGGGTGCCTTGGCAGCAGAAAGGTTGAGAACCCCTGGTCTAGACAACCTACTTGTTCAGTTATTTGCAATATTGGCTGAAATAGCGACATTCGTTTTTTGACGATGGCATCATTAATTTGCATATAAATAATACATGGGACACTCTGACAGATTTTTAACATAGCCTATCATTTTCTACAAATTTGTTCCAATCTAGAAACACTGCAGGTTAACAATATATTTCCAGGGGGTGCATGATAGTATCCTCTTTCCTACTCAACTAATTGGTATAAATGTGATTATTTTGTATTGAAGGCACAGATTTGCATAGGCTACTTACATAGAAACATGTGATCATGTGTTCAGTTATCTGCAATATTCTGTTATCAGTTATATTGGCTGAGAATCATGAAACAGTTTTTTTGCGATTTTCTGGTAATTGCGTCCTTAATTTGCATATAAATGATACATGGGACACTCTGACAGATTTGTAACATAGCCTATCATTGTCCACATTGTTTCCAATCTAGAAACACTGGTTAACAATATATCTCCAGGGGGTGCATGATAGTATCCGCTTTCCTACTCAACTAATTAGTAAAAATGTGATTATTTTGTATTGACGGCACAGATTTGCATAGGAAAAATTACATAGAAACATGTGATCACTCTAGGGATAGTGTTATTGTGATCTTTGACCCTCAAAACATGGGCCTAGACACCTCATTTGTTCAGTTATCTGTTATATTGTAAATGTATATTCTGTTATCAGTTATATTGGCTGAGAATCATGAAAGTTTTTTTGTGATTTTCTGATAATTGCGTCCTTAATTTGCATATAAATGATACATGGGACACTCTGACAATTTGTTAACATAGTCTATCATTTTTTTCACCTTTTTTCCATTCTAGAAAGTCTGGTTAGAAGTATATTTCCGTGGGGTGCATGATACCCCCCTCTATCTACTAGACCAGGGGTGGCCAACCCGCGGCTCGCGAGCCGCATGTGGCTCTTTGCCCGTCAATGTGTGGCTCTTCCATCCATAAAAAAAATAAAAAAAAATAAAAAAAATTATAATATATATATATATATTTTTTTATGTCACTCATTCCATAAGGACGTAGAATAAACATTTACAGATTTCTTTAAAAATGGTCCATTTGCATGTTCTTGTTATCTGAATCTATGGACATCTATGGATCTCAGGTGTCATAAATAGTGTGTCTGTTACTAGGCTTGAGTAAATTGTAATGAACCAAAGGAGAATATCAATTATATAAAAAAATAAATAAAAAATTTATTTTTGACTGTGAATAACACCATGCTAAAATTTACCAGACCTGAAAAATCTAAGCAAATGAATACATTTTGTAGATACAGTACTGAATTCTGCCATCTTTTTTATAATGTAAATTTCTCCACCATTTTTCATCATATTGCAACACCGTTTTTTGCTAGACGTTCACAGAAAGGTAGAGAAACGAACTGGGTTCTGTTTTATGGCAATAACGTTCAGGTTTGTGGGAGATAATCCCAAAAAATAAGAGAAATAAAAAAGTAAATCCAGAAGTCAGATGATTGACAGGGGCTGGCGTGAGCTGGGTAGGGTAGTTTTTCTAAATTTGAAAGCCCTGAGTCTCTTCCTTCAAAAGACTACACTCAGTTTTGGCTGCTTCACTTCCTCCTGTCAATATGCGGCGGTTTCCGACTCAATGCCCTGAGATTTCTATAATCTTATATTTCACTAATAACAGTTAAAATCATTGGTAAACAAACGTAATGCTGAAAATATACACTTTTACTGTATATCTCGGGCTTAAGAGGTTAACCCTTCTTCTTTCGTGTAACATCAGAGAGGTCCAACTCCGTATCTTGTAGCCATGCCCTTAACTCTGGTCCCACATCAAAGAGGCTGGCTTCCAAGGGTGGTCTGTATAGGGGGCAGATGGTCAGGATGTGGTCAACAGTCTGCTCAGGGTCTCCACACTCACATGCAGCGCTGTCTACCAGGCCCCACTTCTTTAATGCTGCTTTAAAGCGACCGACCCCAGATCTTAAACGGTTCAGCAGACCCCATTGCCGGCGTGGAAGATCGTCTCCTGTGGCGCCATCTCCTGGATCCCAGATGTAGTGGTGGATACGAGTTGGCCCAGCACTCTCCCACTCTCTCTTCCAGGCTGCCGCCAGCCATCCATTTCTGGATAGGTCCTCAGTGGTGGAACGGAGCATCTCTTGTGCCGCCGTGTTGTAGGGGTGGCGGGACTTGAGTCTGCTCATAGGTGCTGTTATTGTTGTGGTATTATGTAGGGTGTGCCAGTCATGCTTCACTGCTTTCCTTGCTAGGGCGAGAGTTGCAGCCTCTCGTCGTAGGCCAGCTGGTGCGATTCCTGCAAGGAATCTTTTTAAAATGGCTAAAAGTGATTTTGTAATTTTGCAACCGTGGGTCTCACAGGGTACTTTTAACCCTGTGAGGCCCAAATAAAAAATACATTAGCAACTTCAGAGGCCAGAGGGTGAGACATATAAACACATGAAGAACCGTGACTGAAAAAAAAGGTTGAGAAACGCTGGTATATGGTGTGGCTCTTTGTGGTACCACAGTAATTTTTGTGGCTCTTAGTCTCTGACTGGTTGGCCACCCCTGTACTAGACTAACAAGCATTAGTAAATAAAACGAGAAGAGAAACCTATGATTATTCGTTACATCATTTGGCACAATCCTATGTGAGTTTCAGTGATTTCTTTATCTGTAATCCCATAATTGTTTTTTCTTTTTTTTTTATCCACTTTTTCTCCCATTTTCTATTTTTCTCCCATCCCAATTTCGTATTTCCAATTCTCCCCTCCCCTGTCTCGAACACTGCTAGACTACGCCTCCCACTGGTCGGCTGCAGTGAGGACCAAGCCTTGCATCACGTGTCCCCTCCGGTACACGAGGAGGCAGCTGTTGCATCTTTTCACCTGAACAGCGCAATCTTTCAGTGGCGAGGAGTAACGCGTGGGAGGCTCACGCTGCCCCCGATACTTCCTGATTCTGCTGTACAGGCGCACCAACCGACCTGTAGGAGTTGCTGTCCACAACGTCCAATCCCCACCCACTGGCTTTCAACCCTCCAACACTGCCCAATCGTGTTAGTACGACGGCCGGCCAAGCTGGTAGCAACGGCGAGAGCTGGCCTCGATACCAGCATCTCCTGCGTTAGTGGCGAGCGCCTTTCCCACTGCGCCACTCAGCCGCGCAATCCCATACATATTTTAAGGATTTATTTTTCAAATCCTTCGAGAAGATATGGCTTTAGTTGCGATTCCTTTTGAGCTGTGTGAGTTGTTTAGCAGCCATCTCTGTAAGCAAAGATGTAAACTTTCAAATCAAGTTAAAAGTGAGAAATGTCAAAACAGGAGCTGAGGTTCTCACGTAACAGCAGTGATTTATTACATGACCCTTCAAGCTCGTTGATCATAAGACAAAGTCAACTATTTTGAACCATGTAGTGCTGAGAGATGGGAGTGGAGGCGGTGTCTCGAAGGGAAACGGAATATATTTTATATGCATGGAAAGCACAACATGTCACTGTAACGTTACAACGCGAATGAGGACAGGTAACGAAGGTTATCCTATAACCTTAGTTACATGAGTTCTTGTGAGCGTTCTGCTCTAGTGGGATATTTACCTCGTTACTTATTGTAACCTTGAAAGCTTTCGCTATATGCACCTTCATTTGCCATGCTTCTTCCTTCCCTAGACTTAGAATAGAATAGAATAGAAATACTTTTATTATCCCGTGGGAAATTTGACACTGCAAATCGCTCAACATTTAAACATTTAGACAGGACAGGTCACAAATTAGAATAATAACACAAATCAAATCAAGTTGCCTAGGATAAGAGTAGAGTATAATAGAATAAAAATGGAATAAAATATACTGTAATAAATACAGTAAAAATATACTGAGCATGGGGGAAGGGGGGAGGGGTACAGGTGGTAAAAACAACACAAGCAGTGTAAACAAATTGGTCAATATAATTAACTATCTAACTAACTGAAATATATATTCACAGTATTCACAGTGTCACATAAGGTGCAGTATGCATCAGGTAGTGTTATTGTCCTCCTTGGGTTCCTATTAGTCCTAGGTCAATGTCTGGCAGCAGTCGCTGCCCCCTGTTGTGGAGCCTGGAGGCCGCTAGTCGCGGCCTCCTGCCACTATGGAGCTGCCGCTCTGTGCTCAGTGATGCAGTGAGGCACAGTGATGCATTGTATAGTCTGATGGCTGTTGGAATGAAGGACTTCCTGTGCCGTTCAGTGCTGCATTTGGGTAGTGTGAGCCTAGCACTGAACATGCTCCTCCTGTCAGCCAAGTCTGTGTATAGTGGGTGGGTGGGGTTTTCCCTGATGGCCTGGAGCTTAGCAAGGCTCCTCCTCTCCGCCACCCTCGCTAGAGAGTCCAGCTCCACCCCAACCACGCTACTGGCCTTCCTGACCAGCTTATCCAGCCTGGTTGTGTCCCCTGCTCTCAGTCCGCTGCCCCAGCAGGTCACAGCGTACAAGAAGGCGCCCGCCACCACCGACTCATAGAACATCCTCAACATCCTTGTACAGACATTGAAGGATCTCAGCCTTCTGAGGAAGTAGAGTCGGCTCTGGCCCTTCTTGTACAGTGCCTCTGCGTGTTTTGACCCGTTCCGTTTGTTGTCGATGTGCACACCAAGATATTTGTACACCTCAACCATGTCCACATCAACTCCCCTGATGGAAACGGGGGTCACAGGTGCACTCCTCCTCCTCCCCAGATCCACAACCAGTTCCTTGGTCTTCGCCACATTTAGCTGCAGGTGGCTTTTATCGCACCATGTGACGAAGTCCACTACCAGTTCCTAGTATTCCCTCTCGTCACCGTCCTTTATACATCCTGTTGTGAAGGATCAGATTAAACCGAATATATATGTTTATTTATATATATATATTTAAATAGTATTTGTATATCGTTTGATATCCCCTGTGTATTCCTTGTACAATATGCACTGAATATCCCTTTAGTCTACTAAACAGCCCATAATAGTTTCATTCTACCATTGGACGAGAACCTGGCGCCAGCAGCCATACCCCTAGGTTCAAGTTCAATCGTGCCGCCCAACATGTCGTGGCAAGCCTGGTTCCGCGTAGGAATACGTCTGGCGAAATACGAATGGTACTATTTGTTCATAGCGCATATATATATGGCGCAAGTAAAGTAGAACTTTCTTTTAGTCCAGTTCTTTACCCTCCAACCAAGTAACAGACGCGAAGCCTCACCCACGACGCACGTGTGGTGCAGTAAGGCCTACTTGGCCTCAGAATAGGCATTGAGATATCGTGTGGATTAATAGTTGAATTGTCATAGTTTGGCACTATACCGTCGAGTTGGACGTATTCTATTAAGCTAATAATAGTCTATTTATGTATGGTGCATCGTTCGGTTAGAGTTATAAAGTTATCAGTACCCCCATCGTTCCTGACGTTATCGGGAGTCTTAACCAGGCTGGGCAGACCACTAGTGGTGCTTGCATCCGAGGAGCTCCGGGCCAGGGCGACTGGACCTGTATATTGGATTACTCTACCCGGACGACGGCGAGCCTTCCACGGCTTGGATTATGCTTTGGGTGCTTTGATTATTCCATGGATAACGGCCAACACTGCGGAGTGTTGGAACTACCCCCCGGAGAGGAGCAAGGTGAGACGGCGCTCTACACCAGTGAGGTCGCCTCACGTCTCTCCGTTGTGGACCGGCAGCTACCGTCCACCAGAGGGTCCAGCTGTATTCGTCTGCGGACCGAGGTTCTGTGGGCACCGTGTTCAAGACTTTGAATTCTCCCAAGAAATCGTCGGCCAGATGGGATACCGCCAGCGGCTTCTCTAACCCCCCCCTCCTACTGTCTTACAACCAGCGGGACCCCCCCCCCCCTTAGTGTATCCAGCTATAATCATTTAAGTACCATCGTTATAGTTTCCTAAAGAACCGGGTTGTATACTTACTCCCTGCGTAACCAGAGATTGGACATTCAATGTTGATTTACCTACGCATACTCATTTGCCATACAAGTGCATTTCAAATCATAAGTGTAAACAAGTGAACGTTGTATATACTGTTATGTACTAGAGGCCTGATCACTCTGTGTCACGGGGCATGTAGGTGAGGGCTGCCACTTAGTTAATTAGTGCTGATTGGTTACCTGCTGGGAGGTTTAAAACCAGCCAGGCACACACACATGCAGGGTCTGTGTTTAGAAGAGTGTGGGTTGCCAGATAGATTGTCACGTTCTTCCAGTCCTTATCCTTTAGCTTACACTAGTAATTCCTTAATATAGTAGCACTTTGAGTTAATACACAGGTTTTGGTGTCGGTTTTGCACATAGGTTGCGGGCCTTGAGCCAGGGTCGTAACAATTGGGCGCTCGTCCGGGATCTTTTACCCCTAGAACTTGTTTGGTGTTTTTTTTGTGTTGCACGGGGTGTCATCATATTATGGTTTGGGTGGTGTTCGTTACATTTGGTGTAACGTGGGGGCTGAGCCATTTCATCAAACAGGTGAGTATGCCGTATTTGTTTGTAATTTGATGTGACTACTTATGCTGTTAAAATATATAGTTTAGTAGGCACCACATGTAGATAGGGACATTATTTTCTGGTTGTGGGTTAGCGTCCGGTGCACCACGTACTCCTGGGGCGGTCAATGAAATGATTGTATATGATCTTTGACTGGTAGCAGGTGTGGTTGAAGAAAGTTAGGTCTACAGGGCATTAGTTTAAGGGTAGGTAGGTTAGGGCGGCCAGGAAACACAGGTAGTGTGGTAGGGCTTGAATTAGTGTTCTGTATCGTTAGTGGCTTAGCTTGGCATCGCTACTGCACTATCTCGCGTACGTGCACGCGTACTGAACAAACCACAAATGTACCTCTAATACCAGCACCAGTCTGACCACACCCCTCATCAGCCCACCCTCACAAGCAGGTGTGCGGTCACCCGCTCTCCTCCTTCTCGCTTTCACCACAAGGAAGAGGTGCCTCGGTAGATCCCCACACTTGACACCATGATGGAAGAAATTGGATTAGGAACAGCTTGGGAAACAAGGATACGTTGACATCATATCTTTATTTTCTCTCTCACTATTTTCGAGAAAATACGGCGATATTGTCTTCGTACTGGAGTGTCTAGAAGATGATGATCATTCTAAAAACCCTCCACCGGTTTTCGTATTGGGAGCACGCCGCTGCATGCTTCTCAACTGCAGTTCCTTGCTGTGTTTGTTGGGGTGAAACCTGTCAGGCCACGGCTGAACTGTCGGACATGCCGCTGTTGTGAGGAGCGGTGCGTTCCAGGTTGGGTGAGTAGTGTTTGCTGGCGGGCTCCACTTGTCTGTTAGTGCTATGGGGGCTACTTGACAAAGTTTATGGAAACCGGCCCCAGGCTAGGGTCCTTTGTTTAGCCGCCTAGGCGACAGAAGGCCTTGGTCTGGCGACCATTATAGTTTTAACTAGTGGGCCGCGACCATTGACACTGGTGATCCCTGTGTGTTCTGGATGAGTGGATTCTCTCTGTCACCGTGTTAAGACCCCATCTTTCATATCCAAATGAGAGTATTCCTTCACGAGGGGATATGTGCATGTAATGTGCGATAGCGGCAGATTCATGTTCAAAGTCAGCTATACAGGCCAGTTGGTACTGTGCTGATTCCGCCGGACGTGGTAATGTCACCGTTGTGAAGCGGTGTTGACGTCTTGTTTTCTCTTTTCTCTTAAAAAGTGAGGAGGGGTTCAGAACGGCGGCCTGTCTGGGTGAGTGTTATGTCATTGTTTACATGTTCATGGCTTACGGTTAGCCGGTCAGTGGCCTGGCGCGGGGTAGCTTAGCTTCTAAAGAGAACGCGCCGCCGGGAGCTCGCTTCTGATCGCGTGCGTCGTTAGATCGGCGTCTCGCGAGCGGAAGCAATAGCACCCGAACGGTTGGAGCAGCCGTTAGCTTGATGCTATTCTGTTGAACGTGCTTTGATTTTAACATGTTTTACACTCTTGACCACGACGTCATCCTTGACAGGGGATGTTCGTCGACCCTGCCTGGGCCTAGACGGGGATTGCGTCAACAAGGAGGACTGTAGCGACTGGTGGAGCGGCGACGCTGCCCGGGTCGAACAACACAGGACGGCTGTGTTCTACGGTGTCTTGTGACTGCACTTCGCTGATCTGCGTTCCGGGTAGGTACGGGGTTGGCCAGACCTCATAACACGTCTTCTGGTTTTACCTTGCTAAATGTATTGTGAATAACGGTGTTTTTTCCCAAAACGTGTGTTGTTGCAATGCATTTGGGATACGTTGCGGGTTGTGTGTGAGCTGTTTTTGTCACTGGCAGTTAGCTTCTCCGTGCAGATCGTGATGTATTGATCTGGTTGTTGTGTGAGAAACATCATGGTGTTTATGTGTACCGTGTACTCACTACTAAGGCAACTGACCTATGAAGCTATGCTTGGTGACAAGTGAGTAAAAGAATGTTCTTTCTCAGACTGTAATGACAATGAACAGTGAGTTCACACATTAACAGGTTTTCCTGTTTTAACTGGCCGTATTGAGGGTAAAATAGGAGGATTGTGTTTTTCCCCCCCGGTTCCCTGGGGACTTTATCACCTCCTATCAGACATGTTGTGCATTAATTGTGTCTTTTGTGTGGTAGGGATACGATGTGACTCTTAGCTTGATTGCTGAGGTTGTGCTAAATCTGCTGGAGAAACTTATTTCCTAAAGGGAAATTGGTTTGGTTGCTGTCATGTGTGCTTAGCAAGGCCTGTGGTCGATACTAATCAAGAATGATGTATTCTCTCATTGTGAAAAAAACGGCGTTCCTCTGTTGAGTGTTTTTGCCATTTTTTGTAGGTGATGATGGGTTGTGTGTGTCATGTGACCTACAACTGGGTTGTACTGGCCACAGAAGCACATGTGTATGTTGGACCGGGGTTCTTAGAGCCTTCTCTATTCTGTGTTTTTCCTTAGTAAAAATCAGATAGCAGGTTAGCTCATGCGCTGTGTGGAGCTGTGAAACGCTTCATAGAGCTGACTATGACTGTGTCATATTCTCTTTTTGTCGTTACGTCGTATCATGGGTGTGGGGTCGTAAGGGGTGAACTGGTAACCTTTCCTCTCCCCATTGTTCTGTCGGTCAGGGGTACACCCCCTGTCCTTCAAGGTTCCCGTCACGTGGCGGTTCGGCACGTTACGGGGGGGGGGGGGGGGGGGGGGGGAGGGAGTTCCTGGTCCCACGGCCTGGTATATTGGGCGTGTGCACCGCAGGAATTCCCCCGCCATAGAGTACGTCACCGTGCGCGTCTCTGTTGGTAGGACTTCCGTGTGCTGTTCAGGTCCATGTGATGGATCTGTTTTCAGGGGGGGTGGTCAGGGCTCCTCCTCACCAAGCGCCTACTCAGGCCTTCTGTGAGTTCGGACTCCTTCTTCCATGTGAGGAAGCCTCCATCAGAGTACAGAGCCTTCCTCCCCAGATTGTCAAAGTGAGTGGACCCTCTAGAAGGGTCCTTTTCTATTGTATGTATATTCGATTCAATTCGTTTATTGAGTGTGTATGGGTTCGGTGCCTCTTCCCCGGAGGCCCTAAAACCAGTTTTTTACATGGCTCAAGGTGCAATATATTCTTTTCAATCTGTACAGCTCGCGTGGGAAGTCTCTCTGGGGATCCCCGTCTCTTTCCTATGGGAGGGTGGTGGGATGTAAAAATGTGAACATTTTTTACCCCGGCTGTGTAGACTGGGATACATACTGTTGATGCTTCCTTCTTTCTATTCCAGAAGTGTTGGAGTTAGGGAGTGTCACACCCCTCTTGTCGTTCCCCTGGGCGCCTTGGGGATTCAATGACGGGTCTAAATAGCCTGTTCATTGATGGGGGTGTGTCCCGACGCACGTATAGTGCTAGCTCGCTGTACACAGGCGATTGACTGGCACGCCTTGGTTGCTTGTGGTTGAAACAGCGTTTTTATAAAGCAACTGAGATGGGGGTTTTTCCTCTTCCGGCGACCACATCCCATGACCTGGGTGGGTTGTCGACGGATTCTCGTTCATGTCTGGGGGATGATGACGGGATGGATCTGAACATATGTAGTGGGGTCTCACGCCCTTGGGGTGGGCCACCAGGCGCGGTTCGTCCGAACGTCTGGGTGGCGCCTTCTTTTCATGTTAAGATCAACACGCATATCTGCCCTTCTCCTGGAGTAGGCATGTCGGCGTGGTTAGGGCACGGGACTGGTTCTGGTCACGCTGGTCCAGATCAGTTGAACCCGTTGTCCGCCGGGGATGCAGATCTGCTGTTCTGGTACCCTGAGGGACTTGGGCTTTTTTCAGGGGGAAAAATGCCAGGTCGGTCTGGGTGTCACAGGGTTAAGCGCTATGGAGACCCTGGTTGGGTATGTTTTTACTCAGCACTGTCGTCATGGCTTACAGCCATGCCATTCTGTACGCGCTCGATCTCGTCGGATCTCGGCCGCTACACAGGTTGGTCCTGGTTAGTACTTGGTTGGGAGACCGCCGGGGAATACCGGGTACGGTGTGCTTAGGGGCTGGTTCTCCATTATTT
Source organism: Notolepis coatsorum (assembly GCF_963971535.1). Lineage (NCBI taxonomy): Eukaryota > Metazoa > Chordata > Actinopteri > Aulopiformes > Paralepididae > Notolepis > Notolepis coatsorum. The sequence goes on along the minus strand of NW_028170676.1, from coordinate 34,851 downwards.
TTCGCTCCTCTCTCACGCATGGCGAAGAGGGGCCTGTGGGGGTGGTTTTTTGACCTCCTCTGGTGACCCTGTGCTTCCCGTACCGCCAGGCCCGGTCCGGAGTGATGTTTGCGACCCGTAGGCCTGGGTTAACCCTTTTTGGAAACTGAAACACTTGTACTGCGGTATAGCCGGTGTATACCCGCAGGTGTGTTTTGGAGTTTTTTCTTGAGGGGTTATAGGAACAACCACCGCATTGGGTAACACCGAGGTGGTTGATTCCCTGGTGTGTTGGAGCAGTGTCAACTCCCGGGTTCACCGTTTGAGGGTGCCCCTGCACGTTCATGACGTCTGCCAATCGTGTCAGCCTTCTCTGCCTCGACCCCTCTGGGTGGGGGTTGTTAAATGGAGGCTTGGTCATGCAACACCGCCAGCTTACGCTCCTTCCGCCGGGGCGGCTGTGTTCAGCTGTCCCCTCTGGCGCCTGTCTCGTCCGCAGTCTCCAGGCTAGGGTTAACAGCCTGTTGCCTGGTTTTTCCCCGGTGCGCTGCCTGCTTCCGTTGGTTAACCTTTTTTTGTGTGCTTACGGCCATGCTGACTGCCTATTCTGCAGGGTCAGTGTGCCAGGCGGTGTACTATTGGGGGGACGGGGCCCGCTCGGCTTACGGCCATACCGACCTGAACACGCCCGATCTCGTCCGATCTCGGAAGCTGGGCAGGTTCTGGCCTGGTTGGTTCCGCCTGGGAATACCAGGTGCAGTAACTGAGGGGCCTTTGTCCGAATACGCTGGCGATGTGGGGGGCGGGGCACTACGTGCCCACCTGGTGGGGTCTTGATGCTGGCATCATGGACTTCTCCGGGCCCCCATTCTAGGGAGTCCAGTCCTTTTGGTGGGTCTGGGTCTTCCTTCGTGCTCCGCTGCTACGGCCTTGCCACGGGGTTGGGTTTGCCCTTGACCCCGTGATTCTGGGGGCAGTAACGAGGTTGTTCCTCCGTTCGTTCCCGGGTGGCATGCGGGTTGTGCGTGTGTGTAGTCGTGGGGTCAAGCCACGGTCTGCTCACCCTGTGCGTTGAGTTGCTTGAGTGCCTCTTCGCACGGTCGGGTCCGTCGCCCTCCCGTGACGTCCCTAATAGGGGGGCTACCCTCCATTAGGGGGGGTCGGGGGGGCTCGGCCCTCCCTGTTCTGATGGTTTTGGGGGGCTGTCAGCGGGGTGTATTTGTCAGCCAAGTGGCTCCGCTTGGCCTCCCTTGTGCAGTAGCGATGCCAAGCTAAGCCACTAACGATACAGAACGTTAGGTTATGACTATAACCAAGTTCTGTTAGTTAGGGGCGATGCTTGGCATCGGACGGCCGCTGCAGCCCTTGTCCTCACCTTGTGGTGAAAGCTTGGGAAGGAGGAGAGCGGGTGACCGCACACCTGCTTGTGAGGGTGGGCTGATGAGGGGTGTGGTCAGACTGGTGCTGGTATTAGAGGTACATTTGTGGTTTGTTCAGTACGCGTGCACGTACGCGAGATAGTGCAGTAGCGATGCCAAGCATCGCCCCTAACTAACAGAACTTGGTTATAGTCATAACCTAACGTTTCTTAGGGTAGACATGTGGTAGGCCGGGTTTTTTTCTTCTTCTGCAGTTTAGACGTAGAAGCATATGTGGTCACATCAGGTTAGAAGGCGCACCTGTTTGGAATTGTTTGTTGGATTTATTTTGTTTTGTTTGTTTGAGTGTTTGTTGAGCATACCTGGTAGCACCTAACACCCTGAGTGTATGACACGTCTATTTGGGGTGGGTGTGGTTTTTTTTTTTGGTTTTTTTTACGTCCTTGAAATGTGCGCTCCGTAGCACACATTGCCACAGCGTCCCTTTATGGTTGTTATTAGTGGCTTTGGCATTCTGTATGGTTCTTCAGTGGTTCGTCGTGGTTCTTTAGTCGTTCTTCAGTGGTTCTTTGGTGTTTCTTTGGTGACTCTATAGTGAACGGGTGGTGGCGCTGGTGTAGGAAAGATGGCTTCCGTTAGGGATTTTGTTGATCTCCCTTCGCATGACATGTTGGAGAGGTTTTCCAAGGAACAGCTTCTGGAGCTTGCTGTACACTACAAGGTGGAGCTTTCTCCCAGTGAGAAACGGTTGAAGCCAACTGCCTTGAGTGCTTTAAGGGTGTTGCTCATTAGAGGGCAGGTGCTTGAGGAGCGGGTGGAGCAGCCTCCTTCGTCTGACGCGTCTCCGCTTTTACCTGGTGCAGAGGGTGAATGGAGGGTTAGAGAGTTGGAGTTTAAGGAGAGGCAGCTACACCAAGAGCGTGAGGAGAGGAGAGAGGAGCGTGAGCTTAAGGAGCGTGAGCTTAAGGGGAGAGAGAGGAGAGAGGAGCGTGAGCATGAGCGTGAGCTTAAGGAGCATGACTTTAAGGAGAGACAAATGTTGCTGGAGCACGAGCGTGCGCAGAAGGAGCTTGAGTATAAGCATGCTGCCTTACAGGCGGGTGTTCTGCATCCAGAGTCACGTTCCGGTTTTGATGTAGGCAGGAATATTAGGATGGTGCCTCCGTTTTTTGAGAAAGACGTGGAAAGATATTTTCCCCTTTTTGAACGGGTGGCAACCACATTGAAGTGGCCTGATACCGCCTGGACACTGCTGCTGCAATGTGTTTTGGTTGGTAGGGCACAAGAAGCCTACACTGCTCTGTCCCTTGAACAAAGCGCTGATTATGAACTTGTTAAAGCTTCCATATTGAGGGCTTATGAGTTGGTCCCCGAGGCCTATCGTCAGCGTTTTAGAGGTTATCGTAGGCAGGAGGGGCAGTCTTATGTTGAATTTGGAAAAGAGAAGGAGAACCTGTTTGACCGGTGGTGCACCTCGCAAAAAGCAGAGTCAAGGGAGCAGCTCAGACAGTTGGTTCTCCTAGAGGAATTTAAAAGGTGTGTTCCTGATAACGTGTCCACACATCTAAATGAGCATAAGGTATCGAAGATAGCCGACGCTGCTGTCTTGGCTGATGAGTTTGTGTTAACACAAATCTGTCTTTGTAGAGGAGGGCCGTGTGGAGTCCAGGGGTAGTAGGCGTCCTTCTCAGGGGAGCCGGCTCCCGGCACCCGTGTCTGCTGGTCGGTTTACTTCGACTCCTAGGCTAGGTGGCTCTGCTAGTGCATTCCCAGAGGGGGTTATCTGTTTTTACTGTAAGGAGCCTGGTCATATCGTTGCTGGATGCCCTGTGCTTAAGCAGAAAAATGTAAAAACGGTGGCTCTGGTAGAAATCATGGACAGGACACCTATGCCGACATTAGAGGGTGGGGTGCGAAGTATCAAAGGTGCAGACAGGGAGCTAGAGGGCTCCTCAACATTTATGATGGATGGATTTGTTTCACTGGTTGGTGCATTAGGATCAAGGCAGGCTATTACAATATGGAGAGATACAGGAGCTTTCCAGTCTCTCATTCTGGATGGGATTTTGCCATTTTCGGAAGATTCTTCATTGCATTCCGGTGCCATTGTTCAGGGCTTTGGAGGAGGCTTTGTGAATACTCCTTTGCATGAGGTCTCGCTAAACTCTCCCTTAGTATCAGGCAATGTTGTCGTAGGAGTGTGTTCTCACATTCCCATAAAGGGGGTGTCCTTCATTCTAGGGAACGATTTGGCCGGTGGCAAAGTGCTGGCTACTCCAGTTGTAATTCCCGTCCCTGTAGTTTCTGAGGTTCCTGATGAGCTCGCACAGAAGCATCCAGGAGTGTTTCCTGTGTGTGCGGTAACACGCGCAATGTCAAAGGTCAAATGTGACACCCATGAGGTTGTTAACTTAGATGGTGATATGACACTTAGTGACACGTTCTTTGTTGAGTTGAAAAGTGGCCCTGATGAGGGTTTTGGTAAGGTGATACCGTCTCATGAGCAGTTGGTACTAGAGCAAAACAAGGATGTCTCCTTGTCGTCCCTCTTTGAAGAGGCGGTTTTAGAGGATGAAATGGTAGATACGTCTCAAGGATACTTTGTTAGCAATGACGTGCTCATGAGAAAGTGGACACCACCTAACCTGTCCAGTCTGGATGACTGGGGCAGTGTGTTTCAGATTGTTGTTCCAGCCGTGTATCGTCCTGATATACTGCATCTAGCACATGATCATGATCTTGCTGGTCACATGGGGGTCAGGAAGACTTATGACCGTGTGCTGAGACATTTTTGTTGGCCTGGTTTGAAGTCAGATGTGGCACAATATTGTCGCTCGTGCCATGTGTGTCAGGTGGTTGGTAAACCAAACCAGAAGATCCCTCAGGCTCCTCTGCAGCCTATCCCTGCCGTTGGGGAACCTTTTGAGCGGATCCTCATTGACTGTGTTGGTCCCCTCCCTCGAACTAAGACAGGGAACCAGTACCTTTTGACTATTATGTGTGCAGCGACCCGTTTTCCTGAAGCCATTCCTTTACGCAAGATCACAGCCCCAGCTATATCCAAAGCTCTGGTTAGGTTTTTTTCGACGTTTGGTCTACCAAAGGTCATTCAATCAGATCAAGGGTCTAACTTCATGTCCCGTCTCTTTGCTCAGGTCCTCCAGCAGTTGTCTATCCAGCATTGCCCTTCCTCTGCCTATCATCCAGAGTCCCAGGGGGCGCTGGAGAGATTTCACCAGACTATCAAAACAATGCTGCGGGCATATTGTACGGAGTTCGACAAAGACTGGGATGATGGAATTCCTTTGCTTCTGTTTGCTGCTAGGGAGGTAACCCAGGAGTCTCTTGGATTCAGCCCGGCTGAGCTGGTGTTCAGCCACACAGTGAGGGGTCCTTTGAAACTGCTGAAGGAAAAGTGGTTGGCTGACCAGACTCCTTCCTCTACTAATTTGTTGGACTATGTGTGTGACTTCAGGCTTAAGCTTAGTAGAGCATGTGAACTAGCGAAAGAGAACCTAAAGGTAGCCCAAGGAAAAATGAAGGTGTGGTATGATAGGCGGGCCCGACATAGGGTGTTCTCACCGGGAGACAAGGTGTTGGTTCTCTCGCCTATTCTTGGGTCTGCATTACAGGCTAAATACAGTGGGCCATACTCCATTGAGCGCAAAGTTGGTGAGGTCGACTACTTGATTAAAACTCCCGACCGCAGGCGCAAGAGTAGATTATGTCACGTCAATATGTTGAAGGCGTACAATGATAGGGCTCAGATTGACCAGTCAGGGGTCAAGCCTGTGGCTATTCTGACAGTTTCTGCATCTCCTATTGTGGCCGACTGTTCTGTGTCGAAGGAGATTTCTCAGGGCAGGTTGCCAAACACCCAGATACTAGGTGACTTGGACTCACACCTGTCGTACTTGCCACTTCCTGAGCGTGCGGATGTGGTGCGCCTACTTAGACAGCATACACGTTTGTTTTCTGATGTCCCTAGTCGTACTAATGTACTCGAGCACGACATTGATGTTGGTAGTGCAGGGCCAATTAAGCAACATGCCTACAGGGTGAATCCGGAAAAACGACGGATCTTGAGTAAGGAAGTAGACTATATGGTGAGACATGGCATTGCGGAGCCCAGCTCTAGTGCGTGGAGCTCCCCCTGCCTGCTTGTTGATAAGCCAGACTGCACTCATCGGTTCTGTACTGACTTCCGTAAAGTTAATGCAGTAACCAAGCCGGACTCGTACCCTCTTCCTCGGATGGACGACTGTATCGATCGGGTGGGTTCAGCAGCCTTTGTAAGTAAATTGGATTTGCTGAAGGGATACTGGCAGGTTCCGCTTACTCCGCGAGCACGTGAGATATCCGCTTTTGTCACACCAGAGAGTTTCTGCCAGTATACAGTGATGGCCTTTGGCATGCGAAATGCCCCAGCGACGTTTCAGCGGCTAGTGAACAAGGTCCTGGCCGGAGTAGCGTTCTGTGAGGCATATCTGGATGACCTGGTTATCCACAGTTCCTCTTGGTCACAACATGTGGAGCATCTGGCGGAAGTGTTCAAGCGGTTGGGTGATGCTAACTTGACAGTTAACCTTGCGAAATGTGAATTTGGACAGGCCACGGTTACCTACCTGGGTAAGGTGGTTGGACGTGGGCATGTGTGCCCCATTACAGCTAAGGTGGAGGCTATAGTGGGCTTCCCTGCTCCCATCACCAGGCGGGAGTTAAAGCGCTTCCTAGGTATGGCAGGGTACTATAGGAGTTTCTGTAGGAACTTTGCTTCTGTTGTTGCCCCTTTGACCAATCTGCTCAGTCCTAAGGTACCTTTCGTGTGGACTGAGACTTGTCAACAGTCTTTTGAGAGCATCAAGGGTATTCTGATTAGCGCTCCCGTTCTGTCAGCTCCCGATTTTCAACTGCCATTCAAGTTGGCAGTGGATGCTAGTGACCTCGGTGCTGGAGCCGTCCTCCTGCAAGAGGATGCATTAGAGGTGGAGCACCCAGTGTGCTACTTTTCTAAAAAGTTTGACAGGCATCAACTGCACTACTCTACTATAGAGAAGGAGGCGCTCGCTTTGGTTCTTGCCTTGAACCATTTTGATGTTTACGTTGGATCCTCCAGTTTACCCCTTGTTGTGTATACAGACCATAACCCTTTGGTTTTTCTTCGCAGCATGGTGAACTCGAACCATCGTTTGATGCGATGGAGTTTGTTCCTCCAGGCGTATAACTTGGATATTCGCCACATTCGTGGGAGGGACAACGTGCTAGCAGACGCCCTCTCACGATCATAGTACCGGTGTTTGTGGTACCCGTTATCGCTGTTGTGGTAGTGGCCCAGGGGGGTCACAGTTGTTTTTTTGTTTTGTCTATGGGTTGTTGTGTAGTGGTTGCCTCTTGGGCAACCAGTTTGGTGGGGGAGGTGTTATGTACTAGAGGCCTGATCACTCTGTGTCACGGGGCATGTAGGTGAGGGCTGCCACTTAGTTAATTAGTGCTGATTGGTTACCTGCTGGGAGGTTTAAAACCAGCCAGGCACACACACATGCAGGGTCTGTGTTTAGAAGAGTGTGGGTTGCCAGATAGATTGTCACGTTCTTCCAGTCCTTATCCTTTAGCTTACACTAGTAATTCCTTAATATAGTAGCACTTTGAGTTAATACACAGGTTTTGGTGTCGGTTTTGCACATAGGTTGCGGGCCTTGAGCCAGGGTCGTAACAATACCTTTTGCTATATTAAATATTCGATTTGTACATTTGTGTGGACTTCGTTTCATCAGGTGGGAAAGTGTTCATCATATTTATATCATGTACTGGATGGCCAGAAGTTAAAGTACAAGAGGTAGTGGTTTAATACCATATCTAACAATACAGTCAGGGAATTGTACCCCTCAGTTACAATTGGTCCTTCGAGCCGGATGGTAACTAGTGTAATATTAATATAGTGTTATTAATATTGAAATGGCCTATGATGAACACTCCACGAAACGGTCCTCCTAACCTAGAACGCCCGCGGCGCAGACGACAGCCACCTCAGTACTTAGAGGATTACACTGTCAGTCAACTACCTAGCCTTCGACAAACGGTAAACGCGGTAAAAGTAGAAAGTAAAATTATGTCTGACCTTAACGACCAGGTTTCCCCGACCACAGAGGCCCTAGTAGGTTCTAATGTAACTGACCAAGCTCACGGTGGGGACCAGGAGGGAGCTGACATGCCTTTACCCCCCGCCACTACCGAAGAAGTAGTCCCCGACCAGCCCCGGGAGGAAGACAACCCTACAGAGAGAGAACTCTGCACGGAAGAAGAGGAGGAGAGCGCCGAGGAAATAGAGCTCCAGGACTCCCCAACGAGTACACCCAGGAGCGGCTCACCCAGGAGCGGCTCACCTCCACAACCGCCTTCCCCCAGCGAAGCGGAGAGGATGCTACAACAGGCGTTCCTCGTCAGCCTGACAGCCTCTACCGAACGCGATCGACTCCAAGCACAGACGCTTAGCGAGCGCGAACATTTTACCATTGAAAGAGAACGCCTCCAAGCGCAGCAACGGAGCGAAGAAGAGCGCATACGCCTGGAGATGAGACGCCTTCAGACGGAAATTAATATGGTAAGAGACCGGGCCGAAGCAGAGCGCGCCGCCGCCGAAGCAGAGCGCGCCGCCGCCGAAGCCCAGCGCGCTGCTGACGGTGCCCAAAGACAAGCAGAGCGCGCCGCCGCCGAAGCCCAGCGCGTCGCTGACTATGCCCAAAGAGAAGCAGAGCGCGCCGCCGCCGAAGCCCAGCGCGCCGCTGACTATGCCCAAAGAGAAGCAGAGCGCAACATCGATCTCATCCAGCGACAAGCCGAGCGCGACAAGTTACGGGCGCGGATAATGAAGCGGCTGATCCCCAGGGCAACACCCTCTCCCTCCGCCAGGGGTTCAAGGAACTCGTCGAGACAACAGTCAAGGGCAGCGCCTCCTAACCGAGCAAGCGACCCTGAACTTGACCAACAGACCAAGCCTATACCCCCCGCAGACCCCCTTCCCAGACCGGTCCAAGCGAGACCCAGCTACAAGGAAGGAGCGGCATACACTGCGGAGAAGCTAAATCAACGACTACAGGATCTGGAAGACCTGATAGAGGAAGAAGAGGGAGAGGAGGAGAACCAAGCCCGACGACAGCACAGTACTCCACCGGACCAGGAGGTCCAGTACAGCCCAGGCTATACCCCCGCGGCGCTGCGCTACAGACCCCCGACTCTATTCACGGGTGAGCACGACGCACGACCAGCCCCGAGGAATAGCACCTGGACCAGCGGGCCATGGTACCCTGCCGGTACCAGCCCACAGAGAGGCGCAAGAGGAGACTCGCCTAGGAGGCCTCTCCCCCAGCGCTCGCCGATGTATCGGCCATCCACGGCGTCATACATTGCGACACCGACCACCAGACGGAGTGTGTACAGAACACTCGCCAGACAATATGACCCGTTGGGATGTATTCTACCTTACACCACCAGGGCAAAGATGATTGTACGAGCACTATGGGACAAGGACCAGGGCTGGGACGACCCAATACCCGCACACCTTGCCTCAACATGGAGAGAGTGGGAGACGGAACTCCGCTCACTCCCAGGCGTCAACATACGCCGCAGCTACTTCCCATCCACAGTGAGGCCAGAGACATGCAAGATTGATCTACACGTCTTCAGCGACGCCTCCGAAGTAGCCTATGGATCGGTGGCCTACTTGCGTGCCCAAGAGAAGGAAGGAAAGATACACACTGCTTTCATCCTGGCCCGCTCAAGAATAGCCCCACGTAAGCAACAATCTATCCCACGTCTAGAGCTCTGCGCAGCCCTAGCAGGAGCGCATCTAGCCACGTTAATCCAACGTGAACTCACCATTCCGGTGCACAGAACAATCTTGTGGTCAGATTCCACGACAGTACTCACATGGATCAAGTCTGATTCATGCAGATACAAAGTCTTCGTGGGAGTCAGAGTCACCGAGATTCAAGAGTTAACAGAAGCAGCGAGCTGGCGGTATGTGGACACCAAACACAACCCAGCTGACGTCATCACCCGGGGAATGTCTCTGGATGACCTCACCCGTCGCAACATCTACAGTGACGGACCAGAATTCCTCAAGCTCCCGGAAGGAGAGTGGCCTACGCCCACCCCACGGGAAGCAAGTAACGAGGAGGCTGAGAACAAGAAACCTATGTTCTGTGGACTGAGCACAGTCGCCTCCACAGACCCCAACATAGATGACTGCATTACCCTAGAGAGTGCGCAGCAGAGGACATTCCTGTGGCACCACCCAGAGATTCAGTCCACCACTGACATGTCAGCAGCTGACTACGAAGAAGCAGAACTTCTTCTACTACAACGAGCCCAGAGAGACTCGTTCCCCGATGAGCTAGACTGTCTACAGGGAGGAAAGCCCGTCCCATCAGACAGCAGACTGCTCCACCTGGCACCCGAGAGTGACGCCCATAACCTCATCAGAGTGGGTGGTCGCCTGCGGAGAGCCCCCGATCTACCGAATGACATTAAGTACCCGATAGTCTTGAACAGCCGACACAAGGTCACAGAGCTGATCATAAAGAAATACGACGAGGATGTACACCACGCAGGAGCAGAGAGAGTCTTCGCGGAGATCAGACGTCGCTATTGGATACTTCAAGGGAGAGAAGCGGTGCGACGCTTCCAGCGAACCTGTCTAGACTGCCGAAAGTGGCGCGCGCAGCCCAGCATACCACGGATGGCTGACATACCTCCCTGTCGCCTCCGACTCGGCGACAAGCCATTCCACTCCACAGGCATGGACTGTTTTGGCCCGTTGTATATAAAGAGAGGAAGAGGAACCGAGAAGCGGTGGGGTATTGTATTCAAATGCATGACCACCAGAGCGATACATATCGAGCTCCTTCCGACCATGAGCACAGACTTTATTCCTTATGGCCTTCCGAAGATTCACATCACGGAAAGGAAAACCGTCTACATTGTTGTCTGATCACGGGACAAACTTCAAAGGCGGAGAAAGAGAGCTGAGAGAGAGCTTCCAAGCTATGGGCCCAGAACTTGGGACCCACCTCGCTCCATCCCAGATTGACTTCCAGTTTAATCCCCCGAACGCACCCCACTTCGGTGGAACCTGGGAACGAGAAGTACGTTCCATAAAGACAGCCCTGTACGCCGTGCTTGGGGCCCAGACTGTGGCGGAAGAAGTCCTAATGACAGTCCTCACGGAGATCGAGGGAGTATTGAACTCAAAGCCCCTCGGTTACGTCTCAAGTGATGTAGCAGATGTCGACCCAGTCACCCCCAACACACTCTTAATGGGGCGGCTGGACCCCGCGCTACCCCAGACAATGTACAGGCCTGAAGAAGCGAACGGCCGAAGAATGTGGAGGTACAGTCAAGTACTAGCTGACAAGTTTTGGAGCAGCTTCCTACTCCACTACCTACCGTCTCTACAGACCCGCCAGAAGTGGGTAAAAGAGAGAGACAATTTGACAGAAGGAACAGTCGTCATGATTATCGACCAGTCACTACCCAGAGCTATGTGGCCGGCTGGCCGCGTAAGCAAAGTGATCACCGGTGCCGATGGCAAGGTCCGAGCAGCTGAAGTACTCGTCCAAGGGCGCACTTACACGCGACCCGTAGCGAGGCTAATAGAACTGCCCCGACTCCCAGATACTATCGATGATGACCATGACCCCATGACTTTGTGAGTTGACTGACCCTTACAGCGGACCTTGAGTGGTAGACAGTGCGGTTAATCTGTCTCTGCTTAGCTAATTAGGTGGGACTAATTAGGGGGCGGCTGTTGTGAAGGATCAGATTAAACCGAATATATATGTTTATTTATATATATATATTTAAATAGTATTTGTATATCGTTTGATATCCCCTGTGTATTCCTTGTACAATATGCACTGAATATCCCTTTAGTCTACTAAACAGCCCATAATAGTTTCATTCTACCATTGGACGAGAACCTGGCGCCAGCAGCCATACCCCTAGGTTCAAGTTCAATCGTGCCGCCCAACATGTCGTGGCGAGCCCGGTTCCGCGTAGGAATACGTCTGGCGAAATACGAATGGTACTATTTGTTCATAGCGCATATATATATGGCGCAAGTAAAGTAGAACTTTCTTTTAGTCCAGTTCTTTACCCTCCAACCAAGTAACAGACGCGAAGCCTCACCCACGACGCACGTGTGGTGCAGTAAGGCCTACTTGGCCTCAGAATAGGCATTGAGATATCGTGTGGATTAATAGTTGAATTGTCATAGTTTGGCACTATACCGTCGAGTTGGACGTATTCTATTAAGCTAATAATAGTCTATTTATGTATGGTGCATCGTTCGGTTAGAGTTATAAAGTTATCAGTACCCCCATCGTTCCTGACGTTATCGGGAGTCTTAACCAGGCTGGGCAGACCACTAGTGGTGCTTGCATCCGAGGAGCTCCGGGCCAGGGCAACTGGACCTGTATATTGGATTACTCTACCCGGACGACGGCGAGCCTTCCACGGCTTGGATTATGCTTTGGGTGCTTTGATTATTCCATGGATAACGGCCAACACTGCGGAGTGTTGGAACTACCCCCCAGAGAGGAGCAAGGTGAGACGGCGCTCTACACCAGTGAGGTCGCCTCACGTCTCTCCGTTGTGGACCGGCAGCTACCGTCCACCAGAGGGTCCAGCTGTATTCGTCTGCGGACCGAGGTTCTGTGGGCACCGTGTTCAAGACTTTGAATTCTCCCAAGAAATCGTCGGCCAGATGGGATACCGCCAGCGGCTTCTCTAACCCCCCCCTCCTACTGTCTTACAACCAGCGGGACCCCCCCCCCCTTAGTGTATCCAGCTATAATCATTTAAGTACCATCGTTATAGTTTCCTAAAGAACCGGGTTGTATACTTACTCCCTGCGTAACCAGAGATTGGACATTCAATGTCGATTTACCTACGAATACTCATTTGCCATACAAGTGCAAACGAGTGAACGTTGTATATACCTTTTGCTATATTAAATATTCGATTTGTACATTTGTGTGGACTTCGTTTCATCAGGTGGGAAAGTGTTCATCATATTTATATCATGTACTGGATGGCCAGAAGTTAAAGTACAAGAGGTAGTGGTTTAATACCATATCTAACAATACAGTCAGGGAATTGTACCCCTCAGTTACACATCCCACTATCGCAGAGTCATCAGAAAACTTCTGAAGGTGGCAGGACTCTGACCGATAGTGGAAGTCGTTGGTGTAGACAGTGAAGAGGAAGGGAGAGAGGACTGTCCCCTGCGGGGCCCCGGTGTTGCTGACCAGTCTGTCTGACACACAGCTCCGTAGGCGCACGTACTGTGGTCTGCCCGTCAGATAGTCCACAACCCAGGACACCAGGGGGGCCTCTACCTGCATCGCCTCCAACTTCTCACCCAGTAGCCCAGGCCTTATGGTATCAAAAGCACTAGAGAAGTCAAAGAACATGACTCTCACAGTGCTCCCCGGCTTGTCTAGGTGAGTGTAGGCTCAGTTCAGCAGGTAGATGACAGCATCCTCTACCCTCAGTCGGGGCTGGTAGGCGAACTGGAGTGGGTCTAGGTGGGGTTTGGTCACCAGGCGGAGTTGCTCCAGGACTAACCTCTCCATGGTCTTCATTATGTGAGAGGTTAGAGCCACCGGCCTGTAGTCCTTGGACGTGCTGGGACGCGGGCACTTAGGGACAGGGACCACACAGGAGGTTTTCCACAGTGTCGGGACTCTCTGTAGCCTCAGGCCCCACTGGCCGGGGCCGCTCTATCAAACCTATTGTAAAACAGGTTTAGCTCATTAGCCCGGTCCACATCTCCATCCACTCCCCTTCCCCCCGCTGGTTTAATGCCGGTTATGGTCTGCATTCCAGTCCACACTTGTTTGATGTTATTGTTCTCCAGCTGACCTTCCAACTTCCTCTTGTATTTGTCTTTGCCCTCTCTTTGACCTTCATTCGGAAGACAGTCAAGGGTCTTCACTCCTCAGTGAGTGAGGAGCAGAACGCTCACAAGAACTGATGTAACTAGGGTTATAGGATAACCTTCGTTACATGAGTTCTTGCTTAGCGTTCTGCTCTAGTGGGACACAGGAACGGAGCAGGACGCAGAGAGCCTGACAAATGTACCAGCTGAGGTCCCCTTAACAACCATCAGAACACTGGGGAGGGTCCGGGCCCCCCCACCCTTCCTAGTGAGGGGGACAGGACACCGACTGTGCGAAAAAAGGTGACAGCACCCAAAAAACTCACAAGGTGAGTAGACCGCGGGGGGAAAGGACCCACGTCTACCCCACCATGCGTCCCTCTTGCTACAAGGGAGACGTACCCTGACTCCGCCCACGAGGCATCTCGTAGGGTCGGGGTTCCGAACCCTGACTCTGCCAGCGAAGCCTTAGCAGCGGGGCGTGAAGGAGGTCCCAGCCCCATGGACCACTCAAAGGCAGGTCTGCCACAGAGTCCAGGAGCCAGGACCTGACAAAAGGGACCTGGTGAGGTCAACGAGGCCGTGGCATCGAGACCTCTCCAGGCGTTTACTCGTGACACCACCCTTTACACCGCCAGCGCATCGGACAGGACACAACAGGTGAAGGCCCTTCTCCGCCTGGTACGCCGCAAGGACCCCCTGAGAAAGAGGCTCTGAAAACTCCCTGAGGAGGAGGCTCTGTAAGGAGGCTCTCTCTCTGAGGAGGAGGCTCTGAAAAACTCCCTGAGGAGGCTCTCTCACTGAGGGGGAGGCTCCGAAAACTCCCAGAGGAGGCTCTGAAACTCCCTGAGGAGGAGGCTCTGTAGCTCTCTGAGGAGGCTCTCCCCCATAATCCTGTGGGTTCAGCTGGCATACCGGGGAGACAACCACTCCAAAAGAGGGGGTTGACCCCTTAACCTAATAACCCAGGCCGACAGGTTCCTTAGCAAGAGCATGGCTCGACCCGTGCCCGGAGGACTGTGAACTACACAGGAGTGCCTGGAGGGGCTGACTGTCAAAACAGTACCCCGATGGCCCACCCGCTGCGCGGGGGGGAGGGGAGGGAGTTCGGCACGTCGTGTACAATGTCATAATCTTGTGGGGTCATAATCTCGTGGGTCCCGGACCCCGACTCTGCCAGTGAACTGACTCTGCCACGAACCCTGACCCTGCCAGTAAGCCTGTATCTCATGGGGTCGGGGTTCAGAGAAAAGAGTTTGACACAATTGGCAGACATCATAAAACATGCGGGGCATACTCTCGCAGGGTCGGGTTGAACCCGGACTCCTGGAGTGAGTCGACTCTGCCACCGGCATACCAGGGAGACAACCACCCCAAAACAGAAGGTTGCTCCCTTAACCCAGGCCGACAGGCTGCAAGAGCATGGCTCGACCTGTGCCTGGAGGACCGTGAGCTACACAGGAGCGCTTAGAGGGGCTGACTGTTAAAAAACAGTACCTCGATGCACCCCTGTGATGCTTGATCTACCCCGTCATTTCCCCCCGGAAATGCACGCGAGCCTTCGAGCTGGCAGATACATTTCCACGAGCAGTGCTCACCTGGCGCTCGGCAGAGGTAAACTCCCTAAACGCCGCTATACCGTTCGGACAGACCAGTGCCCCTGAGATGGCGATTTCAAATAAATATTTGAAACATGCCCGGGACCAGGCACTGATATCGAAGAACGGGGAACAGACCCTTACATTTATGCCTATTTAAAATGGGCTGTAACTGTCCCGGTTCGAAGGACAAAAGAGAATGGCCTCTGCTTGGTCCCGATAACAGCGCTAGGCTCGTAAAAACCTGCGAACAGCGTTGGGTGAATTTCGATAAGAAGAACCCCAACCCGGGCACCCAAGTGGCGACCCATGTAACACGCTGCGTCGCGAAGCGGCCGAACCGGTTTGATTCCCGGACCCGGCATCCTTTGCCGAATGTCTTCCCCCCGCTCTGTCTCCTGTTCTTCCTGTCTCTCTCCCTCTACTGGACTGCCTGGTAGTACAAACAAATAAAAATCTACCAAAAACATAACAAAAACTAAAAAGAAGAAGAACCCCAACCCATCATCTCTCCCCCCTATTTAGGTAAACCGGGGGGAGACCGGTCCTCGCAAGGACCTTGACACAGGATTTATACACAGAGCCTGGGAAAAGAACCACCCATCACTAATTCCGCTCTCACGAGAGGGCAAGACGCTAGTTTATCCCGCAGAGACCTCACTCAACAACATGAGTTGAGATCTGAACCACGCAAGCTCAAACTCACGGGTATACCCCTCGGGCCAAAACCTTTGACGTTTATTACGGCAGGGAACCCCAGCCCTACTCTTCTGAGTGGGCGGGCCTGGGGAACCCCTCCCCCCCCCCCCTGCGACGAGCAGAATATGTAAATGCTTGCTCTGACACGAGGAAGCTGAGAGTGTCAGTCTAACCTGACAGAGCAGAGTCCCACGTACATGCGTCATCCACCTCAGTATTTCATCAAATTGACACTTTTACACACCCCAAGGGGAGGGTTTACCCCCCCCCCCACCCCCCCCCCCCACCCCCCCTCCCCAACCAACCTCACGTAACGTAAAAACATACGAGGTGAAAACAAGGAGCAGTGTTACTAGCTGTGTGTTGATTTACAAGCCAAAAACATATGCATGCATATGCCCGCTTCATTGCTTTGAAAAAGCCAAACATGATAGCTAACCACCAAAACCGTGGGCTCTGAGACTACGTTTGTAAAAACATGTCCACCTGAGTCCCAGCAGCTCCTATTTCAAAGCAAGAATTGCCGCCCGCCATATTTTCTACCTTACCACTTAAAGAGAAAACATACAAGGTGAAAGGGGAAGCAGTGCCCTTAGTCGTGTGTTAATGTACAGCTAAACATATGCACGCATATGGCCACCTCATTGCTTTAAAAAATCCAAAGCCGGCTTCAGCCGTGCGGCACTGCAGGTTGGGCCACTCCCTGGTCCCTGACTTCGGGAAGTGGTGCCAGAGGACCGACCGCTGCTCCTCCATCTCCCTGCAGGCCAAGGTCACCTCATCTATGGCAGAGCCGAAGAGGCTGTCCTCGGAGAGGGGGGCCAGGAGGAGGGGCAGTCTAGTCCGCTCGTCCAGCGATGCCTGTTCCAGCCATAGGTGCCACTTTGTCAGGGTGGCCAGCACTCGGAGCTTCCCCGCAGCTATGGCCTGGAGCTGCGACAAGTGCAAGGTCGTCCCCAATGCCTGGGCGAGGATGTGACGCTGGTCGGGACCCAGGTCTCCCCCACGTGTCAACATCCCAGACTGGAAAGCCGTCAGCTGCACGATGTTGGTGGTGGCCGCCAGGCACTGTGTGGAAGCGATGTAGGCCTGGTCGGACCACATAGCCAGCTGTCGGGCCGACTTCCCCCTCGGCAATGGCTTCTTCTTCGGCTCCCACACCATGTCCGGGCAAAGGACGGCTGCCAGCGGCTTGTCAAGCCGCGGCATGCCGCCCTTTAAGCCTTGACCAGACCTTCTACCTGCATAAACGGCAGGTAGGAGGGGGTCAGGCCCATGATGCGGGGCACCACCTGTCCCCGAGCCACGTAGGCGCCCATGGCCAGGAAGGCCAGGCACAGTAGGCATTCCGTTGGAATACGTGGCCCACCATGGCATCAGGGATAGGTGTCGGCGCGGGAGTCGGCAATGGAATGAGCCCCCGCCATGAGCTCGGGGAAGAGAGCGAGCAGCTTCACCTGCTGTCTCTCTTCCTCAGCACTCACATCTCTTGTGGAAGGGGTGTCGAACCCCGACACTGCCGAAGAGGCATCTCGCCACGGAGCTGGGGACTCGAACCCTGACTCCGTTAGCAAGGCTTCCTGGCGTGGAACCAGGGCCCCGATTCCGCCGGGGCGTTGAAGAGAAATCCCCCCGCCCCCTCCATGTAATCTTTAGTTTCCATCAGATGCGATGGAGGGAAAATGGGGGGATCCCCCTCCGGTACCAGCTCTTCCGCGGAACCGAAAGCCTCCGGTCCCGCGTACTGTTCTCCGTCGTCAGACCACCCGCCACACTCGCTCACCACCGAATGGCTGGAGCAAGCAGAGGCGGAAAGTTTGCGCTGCAGATCATCCGCCATCAAAGAGACCGCGCCTGGGCTGGTCGGGGGTCTCCTGATGGGGACGCCAGGGCCGGAGGACCTCCTCATAGGAGAGGGGTGCTCAACGGCCTCTGGGTGATGCACACTCAGCGCCGCACGCAGCGGGGGCTCACCCTCTCGCCACGAACGTGGGAGCAGGGAGCCCCCACGGTGAACGGTGGAGGTCGCGACGGAGAATCGCTGGTGGAGGCCTGAGGTCCATCCTAAAAAAGAATAGCACAAGAAAAAAAGTGGATTATTCAAGAAAAAAGCGAATACAATTCACTGTCTAAAGTGCGCTTGTAGCCAAACACTTCCGGATGAATTAAGAGGGAAGGAAGAAGCACGGTCACGGCCCTCACCTTATATTCATAGGCGGAAATGGGCGTGCCCGGGCAAATGAAGGTGCATATAGCGAAAGCTTTCAAGGTTACATTAAGTAACTAGGTAAATATCCCACTAGAGCAGAACGTTAAGCAAGAACGAAATGTAATAGGATGGTCACAGTGTATAACATCCATGCGGAACCAAAGTTCTCAATCACAGTTCCGTGTGTGAATTATGTCTGGTCACCACAACCATTTATTAATAGCATTTTACGCAGTTTTGGTTGAATAAAATTAGCTGTGATACATTGAAATTTAATTATATTTTATCAGGAATGTCAGAGATGCAGAAAACTGATAGATTTGACTCATTAGGAGGTCTTTGGTTCACCTTACTGTAAACTTCCGGCCAACTAACGGTGAAAACAAAATGTACGACCCCAATGTGGCCAATAACATGCGAGGACAGACTAGGATCATACCACTATGTCTCTAAAGACAACAAGTGTAGTGGTACAGGCGGCCCAAGGCATTTGGCGCTACATGGACAGTGACAGTGAAACACATTTCAAAAGTTGCGGACTTGCGGTCGTACCAATTGTATTTGTAGAACGAACAATTTCACCTTTCTGAGATAGCGACCTTGAGACCGTGGTGCACAAGTGGACAAACCTTGCTCAGGTGAGTAATAATTACGAGTTACATTTAACCTGTTGCCTGTTCTCAAGTTAATGCAGTACCACTATGTCTTTATTCATATAAAATACTGCTAAAAGTAGCCTAATACGTTTTACATTTCAGGAGATTTTGTATTTATTTCGTGTATCTGACGGTAGCCAGCGGATTGTGCCTCTTTAGTCAATACGTTTCGAGTCCGAATACTTTGAGGTACCCTGCACAAGGAGTGCAATCCGAGTGTATTGCAGCGAGGCGCTCATTTAACCGAGTCGATTGCTTCTACCATTTCATGTGTCCAATAAAGTCTATATTGCGCGAGCTTTAGCAGATTACATTTGTGTGGTACAATTGTTGTAGGAGTGGATGTAGTGACGAAGTAGACTGGTGTTGTGCCGAATTCCGACTCCCCTTCACTATCTTTGTTGGCTAATGCACTAGCTAGCTAGCTAACAAGCGAGCCACCGCTTGCAAACAGCCAGGCAGCTGCTGTCTACATGGCTAAATAGCACTAATGTTAGCCATGGCGTTAGACAACTGGAGTCGTTTCCCGTGGTGGCTTGCTTGCTAGCTAGCTAGGCTATATTAGCCAACCAGTTCTTGCTAGCTAGCTATCGTGCTAGCTAAGCAGTAACATCAGCCACAAAACGGTGTACTTTCCCTTTTTTATGCTCTTAACAATCGGCCCCAAAAGTGGTCATTTTAGTTTTCGTTTTTGAGGACTGCATACTTTTTTTGCAAACCAAAATACTATACTTGATACTTATAGCATGAGCCTGGTCACTTTTGAAAGATGACATTCTGATACGATAAAGAACATTTACTTTTAGTGCTAATGAAATAGAGTAACATAGGTCTGAACTTGAGTTGTAGAAAAACTTGTTACTCACGTTTTTCTGTAGTAGTTAGTAGTCCAGAAGTAGTATTTCCCCCAAAATTAGCTGATAATACACCCTGGGTCCATAGCCTGAAGTCTTGTGTAGTAGGCCTACATGTCCAAATTTCATAAAAATCCGTTCAGAAAGGAGTGATTCTGGTAAACTGTGTAGCGTTCCTGGTTTCCTTTTCCTCATATACTTCAATTCATTCTGCGTTTTTTCTCTTCCTGTTTTCGCTTGTGACTTTTCACCTAGATCCCTGATTCCTACATCCCCACATGGGGTATCATTGGAAAGCCACACTCAATGACTACAACCCTGTCCAATAATCTTTGATTGACGGAGAAAGATGCTCAAGAGTCAGGAGTGGTATTTGTACAATATGTGTACTTCGGCCACGCTTCACATATTGGCATGTAACGGGAGAACCGCTGAACGGATTCTGTCACCTGAAACGGCCATCGACAGGCAACAATAATCATCTTGAATCTTGAGATATCAGGCAAACTATAAACTCACTAATGTAATATGTACCACAACCAATACTAAAATCAAAGAAGCCCAATCTCTTGCATGTCATGGCAATTATTAGTTCTATTAGATGTATAGGCTTCCAGTTATACTAAATTAATGATTTCGTCCCCTTATCTATAGGCGTGGACTATGGGATGGCAGTGTAAGATCTGCCAATCTTTGTCTACTACAAGGAGGAATCTACTAAAGCATTACAGACTACAACACGCGACATTCGGTCATGCACAACCCCAGCCATGTCTACATGACTGTTGCCCTTGCACATTCAAAACACAGGGTGCCCTTCACACACATTTTATCCAGATACCATGCAGCAGAAGAAACTCCAAGGCCAGGAATTATCACAAATTTTAAGTGTTTAGTGTTTGCAGTGCCCATTGTCCTACAGAGAAGGACTACTTTCAGCATATTGGAAAGCATCTGAAGAGCCACAAAACTGCCGGTTGTGTATTTAAAGGATGTGACTTCGCACAAATATATACAATGCATTTCTCAAACACAAAAGCAGAAGACATGTATGCTATTATTTGAGTGATTTTAAGCAAGACGTGTTTGCGACCAAGACTGTTGACCATTCTGATTTAGGCCTACCAGAGGCCAGTGATGGTCAGGAGGACGCTAGGAAAGGTTTAGGAAAGGTCAAGTGTTGGTGTTGGGCCTTTTCCAATGTTGTGACTGTTTGGACTGTCTGTAGGTCCAATGTTGTGTGTCCATTTTAATTTAGCACCTAACATGTTTAAACTTTGCAACTTGCATAATAAACATGTTTAGATTTAGCATAAATACATGTTTACCTGGTATTATTTTTATGCATGGTAATCTGTTGACCCAATTCAAGTAAACCATGGCACCAAGAATACATGATAATGGGTACATTAGAAAATTAAATAAAGAAATTATGGGAACAAAGTTGAATTAACATAATTAATTTAGGTACAGGTAAATAATAATTTCTGTGTAAATGTGTTGAATTAAGCAACAAAATATTTTTAAATAATGTGTTTTATTTAGTAAATCCAAATAATTTGTATCCAGACATTTAGTTATATACATTTCACCCAGATATTTAGTAAATGAAAATACATTTCCCCAAGATATTGAGTAAATATTAATAAATTCTCCCTAGATATTGAATAAATATTTCTCCCAGATATTTAGTAAATTTAAATAGATTTCCCTCAGATATTGAAAAATATTAATAGATTTTTCTTGTGAAATTGAGTTGTACTTGCTCAATATTTTAGCGCTATATTAACACATATTTTGGCATGCTATTACTAAATCCAACACATTTTAACTGTTGCTTTTATTAACATGTACTTTAACATGTAATTTAGTTTACTTATCTATCTTAGTGATTCAAATAAAGGTAAATTTTTTTATAAAAATCTATTAAATTATATGAATAATTCGGCCTATTCTTGTTGTTGACTCGTAAACAAACTCCTGAAAATGAGGAATGCAACAAAAACGTCATAGAATGCAAGTGAGTGCTGAGCGCTAATATCTTTATATTAAAAAAAAACTATTTACATCCAAGGCAGTGGAAATGTTCATGCATGGTTTAAAGTAATATATACATGAATTAATTAATAAAAGGAAATGAAAAAAACAACTAAATGTTCCCTTCTTAGTAAAAAACAACAACAACAAATCAATCAGGAGGGTTGCACCGATATTATTGATACTGATATCAGACGTCAGACTGATACCGGTCTAAAATAGGTTATCAGATCATTTTCCAAGTGCTAAAATCCAATACCAAGACCCAACGAGTCAGAGAAAGCAACTTGAGTTTCTGTCAAATGGGGAAAAACATTTATATCCCTAAAACATTTCCCCCAAATGACTGGGAGAGCGGCTAAACAGGTGATACTCTGATACATCTGTTACTGTAGAGGTTAGAACATTGTTAGAACTCAATGGTTTTAACATAGAGTTAAAGAAAAGTTCATGTTTACATCTATGGGGTTTAATACCAAAATGCTATTGGCTTTGTGTCACAATGAACACAATGAACGTTTTTAAATACTTTTCACATTTTTCTGTGGGAAAAAGGTCATAGGTCATTTTGTTCAGAACTCTTACAGCAGTAGCTGGGGGAAGGGGGGATGACTGAAAGGGTCTTTACAGGTGGGATAGAATTCATGTAGGTGCTCAAATAGTGATTAGGCCTACTGACATGTCTTAAGAAAGGCCTTGTGACCGAAATGTCGACAGATAAATCAATACAAACGTGATGTGTGTGTGTCTGTGTGCATGTGCACATTCATGAACCCCCGAAAAAAAAAAAAGTTCTACCAAGCTGAAATATCACCATAACTCTACATTGCTGGATGAAAATGAGGGATCAGATCGGTACTCTGTTACTGAACTTCAGGGATTGGTGCTCTGTTATACTGAAGAGCACCCTTATTTTTTGTAAGGGTTATTAACACATTCAGCGGCAATCACGACTATAGTCGGGTTATCTCGCCAGCGGTTGAGCGTCAGAACCCGACTATACTCGGGTTTTCAATCGTTTTCCAAGTTTTTTCTTTTATTCGATTTTAATATTCTATACAGTCTCACGGACATCGGTGTATCATTGGGACTCATTCTGAGACCTCGAGATTGCAATGCTGGCCGAATCCTGCTAGGTGGCAGTATCGCCTACCATTTGAAACCTTATTTCACACTGTGTGTTACATTTTATATGGTCCGGGTGGAGAAATGGGACCCGGGCAAGTGAAAGGCTTCATTCGAGCCACTTGGAACGCGTCCAGCACACTTGATGCATAGTTTGTCCCATTTCATGTCAAGGACCCGATGGACATCCATACTGGAAATCGCGATCAGACCATTGGAATATTCATTTTGGAATACCTCCTAGCACAGGTAAGGACTATAATGACATCAATCCTACTTTGATCCTACAATGATTTCACATCGGTCGCAACGATCATATATCACGTACTCCAAAACTAATGCCGTTGCTGACGATCAGAGCATCACAAAACGACCCCCCCCCCCCCCCCCATTTGATGCCTTCATGATGAAACATAATACCTATTATATACCTTTGATTTGGAAATAGAATCGTGTCCAGGCGAGCAACGCGAACGACTTTCGCAAAATGCACATAGCGCTCCATAACTCAGCTTCCAGGAATTAGCCCGGATCACTCTGAAACAATACAATATTCACCACGGGATAACATGCGAACATGAAAAACTTCTATAACATAGAATATAGATATAGCTCTGCAAACATCGTGACGCACCATGAAAATGACCATCTTTTAAAGCGTGGCGCAGACAGCAGGGATGGGGGTACACGCTGGCGCTGAATGAGTTAACTACGAGTGAACAACACTCTTAAGTTACCATCTTTAGATCATAAAGTTTGAAAAAGAATTTCCTCTGAAAACTTAAAACAGAGTTATTATGGTTCTTCGTCTGAGGTACTCAATTACTGACTTCAGATTAACCCTGACAATGTCTTTATTAAAATAAATTATTGCATCGGAGCAACCCAACACAAAAACCACCTCTTATTTATTTATTTTACTTACGAACATAACACACTGTGATACATCACCACATACTGTTAAAAGTGTAAGGAAGAACAGTATATTTTTTTTCTTTTTGTTTCTTCTCAAAACATGACATCAATCATGTACTTATATTGCGTCCTGAAAGAAATAAATAAATCAACATCTCAGTAAAAATATACTAACCTAAAATGATTCAGAAAACTAGAAGTGCTGTATTTGGTTCTTGCATCCTCCTCCAGGTGCGACGTCCACATCACTCAGTCGACTAACTAAGGTGAAGTTTTATCATCATGTGCCAAAGAAGAACAATATCTTTAAAAGTGTTCTGCCAACTTTCTTTGTACTGTGGGAAAAGTAGACTACAGCTTTTCAGTTCCGCTCCTCTGGGATTTCAGGTAATCCAGATGTTTTTTGTGTGCTTAGTTTTTTTTGACATACGACTCACATTTGTCGATTTCTTGTCGATTTTCTCCAAATACATCCTGCTGTTTTGTTCACATTCCTGATTCTCTGTAGTCCATCAGAAGTCTGTTTAAATGTTTTCAATCTCCTTGTCCTGTTGTTTTTCCAACACCTGGGGTGAACCCATATCTCCTGCTGTATACGTATATTGGCGAAAAAACAAACAAAGGCAAATTGTACTTTTGTAGGTGGGAGCAGGTCAAGCAAAGTAATCTGTACATGGCAGCGGTAGAGTGGAATAGACTTCCAGTAGAGATAAAATCAAGTCAGTCCTGTCACAAGTTTAAACATGCATGTGGGAAATGGAAAATTAGAGAATAACCTATAAATGTATCAGGGTGTATGTAGGTGTGTATGCAGGTAAGTGTTTATGTAGGTATGTATGTAGATATGTGTAAGTATGTGTGTATGTAGATCTGTGTGTATGTACGGTATGTATGTAGATGTGTGTATGTACCGTATATAGGTACAGTATAGATGACACATTGTTGGGAGCACCTAATAGCCCTCATATGTGTGTATATATATGGATGTAATAGGTGGGGGTGTGTGTAAGTATGTATGTAAGTAACCTATGTATGTATGTACAGTAAGTGTGTTGATGTAAGCATATGCATTGATGTATATGTGTATATGTATGTATATTTTAATAGCCTATGAGATGGTACCATAGTCATCTGTGACTTGTATTGCTATCTCTTCCTGGACAGAGAACAATAAGTTATCCCTACTTTATTGGGTTATCCCCAACATCTTTCATTGAATATGTATTTGTCCTTTTCTATATATTTTTGATATGTCAAATACATTTAAAATAAACAATTAAATCATACCTCCCCTCCTCTTCCCCTCTGTAGTCCAGGGAGATATTAAGGTTCGCTATACAGGCCTCAGGCAAGACTAAACTACTAAATGTCCTTGCAAGCAGCCTGGCTCACATATAAGAGCCTAGATTTACACTCATCAGACACTACAGAGTCACTGGTTACTGATGGTAGTTTTTGTATTGTGGGTACAATGCATGTAACTACTTGTGTGTAATATGCAACATAATTTGTCTCATTTCCCCACTATTTGCATCCTGATGCTGTCGACTGATGACATACTGTAAGGGAGAAACTATAGGAGAGTCGTAGAGGATGAGGTCAGGTGTGTCATAGAGGAGGTCAGGTGTGTCATAGAGGAGGTCAGGTGTGTCATAGAGGAGGTCAGGTGTGTCATAGAGGAGGTCAGGTGTGTCATAGAGGAGGTCAGGTGTGTCATAGAGGAGGAGGTCAGGTGTGCCATAGAGGAGGTCAGGTGTGTCATAGAGGAGGAGGTCAGGTGTGTCATAGAGGAGGTCAGGTGTGTCATAGAGGAGGTCAGGTGTGTCATATAGGAGGTCAGGTGTGTCATAGAGGAGGAGGTCAGGTGTGTCATAGAGGAGGTCAGGTGTGTCATAGAGGAGGAGGTCAGGTGTGTCATAGAGGAGGAGGTCAGGTGTGTCGTAGAGGAGGAGGTCAGGTGTGTCATAGAGGAGGAGGTCAGGTGTGTCGTAGAGGAGGAGGTCAGGTGTGTCATAGAGGAGGTCAGGTGTGTCATAGAGGAGGAGGTCAGGTGTGTCGTAGAGGAGGAGGTCAGGTGTGTCATAGAGGAGGTCAGGTGTGTCATAGAGGAGGAGGTCAGGTGTGTCATAGAGGAGGAGGTCAGGTGTGTCATAGAGGAGGTCAGGTGTGTCATAGAGGAGGTCAGGTGTGTCATAGAGGAGGTCAGGTGTGTCATAGAGGAGGTCAGGTGTGTCATAGAGGAGGAGGTCAGGTGTGTCATAGAGGAGGAGGTCAGGTGTGTCATAGAGGAGGAGGTCAGGTGTGTCGTAGAGGTCAGGTGTGTCATAGAGGAGGAGGTCAGGTGTGTCATAGAGGTGGAGGTCAGGTGTGTCATAGAGGAGGAGGTCAGGTGTGTCATAGAGGTGGAGGTCAGGTGTGTCATAGAGGAGGAGGTCAGGTGTGTCATCATAGAGGAGGTCAGGTGTGTCATAGAGGAGGAGGTCAGGTGTGTCATAGAGGTCAGGTGTGTCATAGAGGAGGTCAGGTGTGTCATAGAGGAGGAGGTCAGGTGTGTCCATGCATGCGTAAATGTGTTTGCATTTGTCTTGTGTATATTTTATGTAGCTTGCTTGTATGTTTGTATTTATGTTCATGACTGACGTTTGCACCTACGTGTATATGTTTTTGTCTTCATATTTTACATTGTGTGTGTGTGTGTGTGTGTGTGTGTGTGTGTGTGTGTGTGTGTGTGTGTGTGTGTGTGTGTGTGTGTGTGTGTGTGTGTGTGTGTGTGTGTGTGTGTGTGTGTGTGTGTGTGTGTGTGTGTGTGTGTGTGTGAGTATGGGCTGCAGCTGAATGCAGGCAAGCAGATATGTGCATCTAGAGAGAGGAGCTGAGAGAGTGAGCGAGAGAAAGAGAGAGAGTGACATACAGAGAGGGAGACATACAGAGAGAGACACAGAGAGAGAGAGCAGGACTGTAGTGCCTCACAGTGGAGTGACTAATACATTACATCTTACATAATACTCATGACTAAAGATACAGGCTACCTTTCTCTATGGTGGGGTTTCAGGGTGGTTAACATTCCATTCAATCAATTCAAAATGTAAATTGAAATGTACTAATGATAGAGCATTCATTGGCTGGTATTTGTGACAAGAGGTTTCAGAGTTTAAATAGGGAAGATAATCCACCTCCTGAATTGACTGAATAAAAAATGTATCAACCCAAGCCTCTGTCCTTGGCCTTTGTGTATTGTGTAGCAGGCACATCTGTTGAGTGCAGGTAGGGTTTTCAGTGTCTGTACTACTGCTATCATAGAGTTTTATTCCTCACTAGTTCATCCCAACTCATGAACGTTGGTTTATTAATAAGATGACGTTTGCAACAGCTTTTTTCACTCCTGATATCTCTGGAAAATATGTCAAGTCGTGAGAAAGTCCAGTGTGGTCGAAAAACATTGACATACTAATAAATGATGTTGGGACATTCTAGCAAGTCAGGCAGAATCCATCCTTCTCATTGTCGATTTCTTTTGTTGTGTACCGTGCCATTTCTTGGGGGTCCTGTGTCCAAAAAGGTTATCCAGTGTCTGTGCTACCAAAAAGGAACAGATACACGTTCTGAAGGGCAGTATATCATCTGATCATCGCATCACGGTGACAATAAACAGTGGGTGGCAGAGCTTGTCTTTCGAAATGGCAGTGTCAAAAATAAGGTGCATGCAATGTCTTTCTTGTTTAGTTACATGGTGTGCATGGAGTGCATGGAGAAATGTATAATGTTTGTCATATTTTTGTGAGTACTTGTGAGTGTTTTCCACATGTCTGTCCTCCAGGGTTTGGGAATCGATTCAGTTTCAATTCAATCGATACAAAATGTAAACTGCTGTTTATTTCCTCATATGTTCCTCAATATTTAGGCTACTTCATCAATAGTTGATTTCGTGCCATGGGTTTTTCAATACCGTACTATCATTTTAAAGAAAATTCACTTATTCATTGAACTGAAAAGTGAATCGAACCCAACCCTGCTGCTGTCCACCGAGACGTCTTCACAGCTGTTAAAAACAGAAAGTTCTCCCAATTTTTTAAAAAGAGTTTAGTGTTGACCTACAGTACAGTAGATGGAGTTTAGTCTTGACCTAGGTGGAGTTTAGTGTCGACAGGAAAATAGGACTTTGCAGTCACCAACCTGCATTAAAAGAAAATATGTAGATTGTCTTAAGCTTGTACATCAGCTATTACTATTACACGTTCTCCATGCATTACTTGCATTCAGGGTTTAGTTTCTCTTGATGAGTGGTGATCTACAGGGTAGACAAGTGGGTTTGAACACCCGGACTGGCAGGGAAATCTGGGAGCAGAGCAACTGGATGAATACCACTCTCCCCTCCCTTAACAACCATCACAACGTGCCCTTGAGCAAGGTATTTAACCACCCATCTGTTCCACTCGGCTGCAACAAGTGTCAGACTGTGGTGGGCACCGGGGCACAGCTCCCAGGGGTGAGTTTGTGGAACTGCATGAGCGTGTATCGCGGCGTTGCAGAAAAAGAGCATACTGTACATGCTCAGGAAATCTTCCCTGGATAAATAAATAAAAAATATGTCCTTTGCTGCATATTTGAGCTGTCTCAGGATGGCGCCAGGGCCATCAGGGTCTGGGGGTACCTCCGGGAGCTCGGGTGCAGTTCAGACTGCTGAACCCGGGCAGTTTGACACGTCCGCGGGTGTAGATGTCCCGGTCGGCTCCCTGGTTCATCCGTTTGACCAGGTTCTTCTCGTAGAGCAGAGGGTGGTAGGCCCCCAGCGTGCACGCCGCGTCGAAGAAGCGCTGGTAGTAGTGGCACAGCTCCGTCTTCCTCCGCGAGGGCAGAAACTCGTACACGTGCACCACCTCACACAGTGACATCATGAGAAGTGTGCCTGGGCAGAGAACACACACACACACACACACACACACACACACACACACACACACGCACACGCACATACACACACACAACACACACACACACACACACACCCACACACACACACACACACACACACACACACACACACACACACACACACACACACTCACAAACACACACACACACACACACACACACACACACACACACACACACACACACACACACACACACACACACACACACACACACACACTTGTAAAATCTTGGTCGTTTCATCTTAAAACTGTAAATGATTAGTTTTCTCTAGCTTTAGCTTTCTTTTTAAATGTAATTTGTGTCCTTATTTAAAAAATAAATGAGATAGATTTGCTGTGAACAAAAGAAGGATAAAGGGAACGGAAAGAAGGAAAGGAGGAAAGAAAAGCAGAAAGGTACTGTAGAGGTTTGTTGGAATTTGTGCAAGAGGTGCAATATAGTCCTACTGAATCTTTAATAGAGGCCTTGCGCAGAATGTTTTGAATGGCAATTTTTCCTACACATTGGGGGAGACAATGGTTGCTATGTGAAGAACAACGGTTACTATGCAAAGATATTATGAGAAATACATTGACAAGATCTTTATAAATTGCTGTTTTATTACCAGATCCTTTAATCAAGTCACAATGGAACAGCAATTTTATTTTTAGTATCTTGTGTTTTATTATTAATGTTATTATAGGAAACATTGCTGTCACTATGCTGCTTTCGTCTAATATTTTACTGTAAAAAAACACAATCCTTTTTGGAATAAAGATTCCATCAGAAAACAACATTTGGCCCATTTGATAGCATGTGATTCAGTCTAGCTTTGTGCAAAAAGGGGAGCAATTCAGTAATAGGAAGGAATGTAAATGTAAGTTAATTCCTAATGTTTTATACATTGAGTGTATGTTATATATCAAATAATGTTCTCTCTCTCTCTTTTCCTGCGACATTGGCTCTAACGTATTGCTATGGATACTGGCCTTTACATACCAAGTAGGCCAGAGGAGGGCGGGTTCTTCTGGATGGGTTCCGCCATGTTCTCTTGGATTCGCTGCCAGAGCTGCCACTCGAAGCGTGGATGCAGGATGTAGAAGGGCTGGAGTGGGTGGAGCCTCCTGTATCTCTGGTACTGGTTGAAGATGGGGTAGTCTGTCTTGTTGTACCACTGAAGGATGGAGAGATTTGTTCATTCATAGATGGGTGATGAGCAGGTGAGTCATCTAAGTTTGTGATCAATGCATATGGTGTACAATACCAGTTTCGCTCAGGCATTTTCCATGTTGTAAAAACAAAGGTTGAACGTTGAACGCATTTGCATAAAGTTGACTTGAGCTCAACTTCTGTCCCACAATATTCCCCTCAAGCTATCCCAGCATGCTCTGAGCAGTGAATCGCTCGCTTTCCATAGAAAATTCATTGAAAGCGGAATTGTCCACCTGGGGAATCATGCCAGTGGGCCATGGCCACAACAAGCCAATCACAATTAGGCTGTTAAGTGTGTGCTAAGCAGGGTGACTATACCACTGCTTCTTGCCTCAGCCTTACCTGGGAGAGGTCAGCTGAGAAGGGGGCGGGGTCCCAAGCTACCAAAACACCTGTGCTGTAGAGAGAGCTGGAGAGGAACCGATGGTCATCTGACGCCATCACCTACAACACAATCATTAATTCATCATTCATTATAAACACACAGAGAGCAAATCTATCTTCTTGTCTAACTCTGGAGAGCCATAATGTTCCTTTAAATAAATATTGGTGATTGGTCATACTGGTCAGTCTACTTGTTTC
Organism: Notolepis coatsorum; assembly: GCF_963971535.1. Classification (NCBI taxonomy): domain Eukaryota; kingdom Metazoa; phylum Chordata; class Actinopteri; order Aulopiformes; family Paralepididae; genus Notolepis; species Notolepis coatsorum. The sequence goes on along the minus strand of NW_028170676.1, from coordinate 4,754 downwards.
AAAATGGATATTCAGCACTGTTTAGTATTGGTTGTTATATAACATCTAGTTCCAAACACACATGATTGGACGAGATACATTCCATGAGTGTCCACAATATAGGAACAAGATACTTGTACCTTACATTGCAACTGAGCTAACTGTTGTTGGTGGAGGTTCAAACCTTTGTTTGTTGTCTTTGTTTAACCTTACGAATGAAAGGATTATGTAAAAGGCATTGTATAGGCAATAACAAGGGTATCTCGAGGTCGTGCTACATGGTGGTTTACTGGCACTGGTGAGCTGATTCTACGACCGCAGCACACCAGTGCCAATAACCATGATATAACACTCTTATATCACTTCATATAAATGTTTCTTCAAGGGTGCTTGAAAAGTTATGCATTAACTGTTGAACTTGAGAACGACTAAACCTTGATACAACACTTCTCATGGGCTAAAAAGCTTCTCTCGTGGGCTAAAAGCTTCTCCGGCCTTCTGGATTCCTGTGAAGAGCTAGAATCACAGAAAAGCTTCTCTATAACATCCGAGAATGCCTACAAACAACACACACATCTGAGTCAGAGGTCAGGCTGCTGCTGCTCGCCACCCACAGCTCACTCAAAGCAAACGTACGGATGACTCAGACATACCCAGCTGTTTTTCCAGGAAAGAGAATATAAAGAGTATAGTTAAAAAAAATTGTGTAACCAGATATCTGTACACCTAGTACAGTGCTTGTAAATGTCATGTAGGAGCCAAATCCTATGATGATAAATTGTATCTGTATTGCCCCATTATACATATAGTTTATTATGGACTTTGTGCTTTGTGTTTATTAATATATGTCATAATGAATTCCAAGATGGAGACTTACCTGGTCAACCACAATTTTTTCCCACGTTCCCCCTAACCACTCCTATATCATGGCAGGTAGTTTTGAGTTCAGGTAGGCCCAGGTAGAGTGGTACCATATAGTTTTTGACCGCACTTGATTCGCACTTGATTGACAGTTTACGTTAATTTACAAAACCCTTTTTGTTTGTTTTATAGTGGTAGGCAGCTATTGTGGCTGTTGTGATTAGCTTTCCAATAAATCCCGTTTATTTGACAAAGTACATGCCATTATGAATTGAAAATGGGGGACCCTGATGTAAACAAGACGAAAGTCTTTCTTTGGTCTGCATCCCCTTAACAATTGTGTGTATTGAGCTGTACTGTATTGTACCCATTCTGCAATCTGTAAATAAAGTTTTCAATCAATCAATCAATCAATCAATCAATCAGCATCATCTTTTCTTTTGGACTGCAATTCGGAGCGTGTCGGACTAACAACGCATTACCTGGAGCCTCAAGGCAACTTTGGTTCGTAGGATTGCCTTTACATGTCATATAAAGTAAAGGACCATTCAAGATACATTTGAACAAAACATCAAGGCACAACTGAACTGACTTCAAGGCACACCAATGTGCGTCTCACCACACCAGTGGAGAACCACTGCTGTAATACCGTTATATGTACTGCGTTAAGCCTTTTTTAATGCTAAATCCAACAGGCACCGTACGAAGAGGGACATGCAGTGGTTGTGGAGACTCCCTACATGTTTAAAATATAAAATGTACATAAATTGACAGCCCTTCCAAACGGGGATGCAGGATTTATGCAGGTTACCTGTGAGTTGATGAGGCGGACCGTGGTTTTGGAGCCGACGTCCTTCTCATAGCTGACCGTGGGAGCAGAATTAAAACGCAACACAGCCTCGTGAGAGTCTGCAAGTCAGTAAAACATTGGATCAACTACTGAAATCAATGATGTGAGACAAAGTTAGGCACATATCAGTCAATCAATTAATCGGTTAGTTCAAGTTTTTAATTCCTATTGTGGCAGATATCACCCCCCCTCTCATGGATATGTGAAGGACGGGAGATATTATTGCCACGGAAGGAGTGGAAACAATTAGGTAGCTGATTAGAACTGATAGAACACACCTGTGCATCATTAGTTCACCCACATCTCACGCGCACACACACCCCAGACACACACACTACAAATACACTAGGTTAGTGAGAGGTGAGTTGAGGTGAGGTTGGAGTTGTTGCATTGATAGAGAGATTGAGTTGTGTAAGGTGAGAGGTATTGAGAGGAGAGGTGAAGGCGGGAAGGTGTTCATTGTGTACTGGACCCTAGACTGGCTGAGAAACCCCCTTGTGTACTGACCCTGTAGCGGACGACTACTCTGAGTATTGAACAATCCTTCTTTTTGTACGAGAGCCTGTTTTGCTCATCGAACTATATTCTGCCTGAAATCAATAAATATTCGTATTGATTGATATTGCACTTGTGTGGCCATTTGAATTTGTTTGTTTTTGAACCTTGGCGAGTCTGAACACCACCATCACACTATATAGAAATACAAGGAAATACATTTTTTATTTTTTTTGTATTGCATGCATTTGTACATAGCTATACAAGACATCTAGGCACCTGAGATAGTAAGAAATGTTTCACTTCATGGTATTTTTAAGTTGCCTGGTAAAATTCTACACTATGGTAGAATAGCCTAGGCATTGCTTACCTATCTCTTTGCCAAGTCCAGAGTAGCGGAGAGAACCGGCTGACGACACCACGGCACAGCTCTTGTACGGTCCGAGGTCCGACGTGATCTGTTGAGGAGGCAGCTGGGAGACCCAGGGCAGCGTGGAGAAAGGCTGGAGGTCAGGGGTCAAGGTCAGGACCTCAACCTTTTCCTTGAGTTGACAGAGAAGCTCAGGACCGCTCGCCTTAGGACGGCCGGCCGTACCGCCTGGACCGGAGAACTCAACCCCGTATTTGTTCATCGCCTGAAGAAAAAAAGAGAAGTGGCGGAGATGAGAACAGAAGAAAGGGGGGGGGGGGGGCAGGGGGGATGTGGTCAGGGAAGTGTCGTAGTTAATCATGTACAACATTATTAACACCGATCTGCTCTTCCAAGGAAACAGATTGACCAGGTGAAAGTCTTGATCCTCAACTGAAACCTACTCTACAGTTCACACAAAGTAGAATTCAAATGTCTTCAGTCAGCTTGTAAAGTACAGACAGGCGCTTGATCCCATTGACTTTGCATTGGTTTGTGGCTAACTAGCCGGAGCTAGTATGAGGAACAGCATGGATTGTGCTGAAAAAGGATTCTATCGATGAACAACATTGTTGTTAAGTAAAAAATAGGGCCAGGGTTCTAAAATGCTGAACTATCCCTTTAAAATCCACATATATCATGAAAGGGAGCTGTAGTGTAGATCAGTGGTTCTAAACTGGTCTCGCCTCAGCACCCATCTTTTTCCCAAATTTCAGAAATGTTTTAACCACTCAAATTTATTTAACAAAAAATAGAGCAGTAATACAGAATGGCTTCATGCACTGTTAAAAACGAAAAGCTTTCATGTGCCAGCACTTTGCTGCACACAACACACTGAGGTTTTGGTCCCTCTCTCTTGATCTCAATGTAAGAAATCCCATATTGAACTCATTGACTGCCAATAACAAGTATATTCGTTTTTTGCACCCATGCGTTGAACGCCAATAACGAGTATATTTGTTGTATGTATTTTTCTTTATTATGATACAAGACACTGGCACACCTTGTGTATGGATATGGTAACCCTGTGACAACGATCTAATCCTGATGAGCCGGAATGGATGCCAAGTCGAGAAGCAGGTAAGATTACCCATGGTGGTTTTGTGAATAGAACAATAATATGTATAAATTAGGGATGCACGATAATTATCGGGCTGATATCAGCAATTATGACGTCATCCCGATAAACCCGATAACATTATTGATAGCTCCGATAATATATAATACATTTTTTGGTTAAAAGAAATCCGGTGTGGGTGGATTGGGATAAAGGGCGCTTGTTTTTATTATAGGCTCCTCCCGTTTTGCCAGTACTGTGGTACGACTGATAGCGTGTGGTTTAGGAAGAGGGAGTTTTTCACGAATCCAGCGCTCCCTTTCTTGGCTGTGCCGTAGTCACGTGACATTCAGAGGCAGCAGATAGTAAACAAAGATGGCGTCGTCTGACTTTTTCAAAGTTTCAGAGGAAAACAGTTTGCTTGCTATTTGTAACAAATGCAGAAGTTCCACGAGGAGGGAAAGGGGCAACAAGCTATAACACATCCAACCTAATAAGTCACCTGAAGTGCTGTCCTATAAATGCCAAGTAATAGTTGTTTCATGGACCAAGACCACAACAGTCTCCTCTCCTATAGCGTCAAATGTTTTATCTGCTGACAAAGCACAATACCTGTTGGTTTTTAGTTCACTCATTGTTCAGGGAAACACATTGTTAATGACATTGACGGATTGTGAATTTTGTGATTGACTCAAATTATATTTATTTGGAAAAATAAATATAGTCACTTTATTTGAAGAGTCACAACTGTTCTCTTGGCTTTGTTTTGTTCATAGTAGTAACGCTCATGTCATGCTAAATCTGGTTAGGTCAAAACTACAGGAATATACATTAAAAAGAAAAATTATAATACAATAAATATATATATATATTATCGGTTATCGGTATCGGTATCGACCTTGAGGAGCAGAAAGTTATCGGTATCGGGGTCAAAAAATCTATATCGTGCACCCCTAGTATCAATATGAGCCCTTTGACAAGCATGAACTGCGCATGCTTCACAAAAGACGTGATATCTCTCTTACTAGAAAATGAGCAGGGATTTTTGGGAAACTGGCCACTGGGATTGCACAGGAACGGATGTATGTAGAAATAAACGGTTT
>NW_028170677.1:0-5000 GCF_963971535.1 Notolepis coatsorum | reverse complement strand
AGATATTCCATCAGGAACAGAGAGTATAGAGCTAGTAAACTAGATATTCCCACAGGAACAGAGAGTATAGAGCTAGTAAACTAGATATTCCAACAGGAACAGAAAGTATAGAGCTAGTAAACTAGATATTACATCAGGAATAGAGCTCGAGTAAACTAGATATTCCATCAGGAACAGAGAGAATAGAGCTAGAGTAAACTAGATATTCCATCAGGAACAGAGAGTATAGAGCTAGAGTAAACTAGATATTCCAACAGGAACAGAGAGTATAGAGCTAGTAAACTAGATATTACATCAGGAATAGAGCTCGAGTAAACTAGATATTCCATCAGGAACAGAGAGAATAGAGCTAGAGTAAACTAGATATTCCATCAGGAACAGAGAGTATAGAGCTAGAGTAAACTAGATATTCCCACAGGAACAGAGAGTATAGAGCTAGAGTAAACTAGATATTCCAACATGAACAGAGTATAGAGCTAGAGTAAACTAGATATTCCAACAGGAACAGAGAGTATAGAGCTAGAGTAAACTAGATATTCCCACAGGAACAGAGAGTATAGAGCTAGAGTAAACTAGATATTCCCACAGGAACAGAGAGTATAGAGCTAGTAAACTAGATATTCCCACAGGAACAGAGAGTATAGAGCTAGTAAACTAGATATTCCATCAGGAACAGAGTATAGAGCTAAAGTAAACTAGATATTCCAACAGGAACAGAGAGAATAGAGCTAGAGTAAACTAGATATTCCATCAGGAACAGAGAGTATAGAGCTAGAGTAAACTAGATATTCCATCAGGAACAGAGAGTATAGAGCTAGAGTAAACTAGATATTCCATCAGGAACAGAGAGAATAGAGCTAGTAAACTAGACATTTCATCAGGAACAGAGAGTATAGAGCTAGAGTAAACTAGATATTCCAACAGGAACAGAGAGTATAGAGCTAGAGTAAACTAGATATTCCATCAGGAACAGAGAGTATAGAGCTAGAGTAAACTAGATATTCCATCAGGAACAGAGAGAATAGAGCTAGAGTAAACTAGATATTCCAACAGGAACAGAGAGTATAGAGCTAGAGTAAACTAGATATTAGATATATATCATTAGATACTTTGTGACAAGTTTGGGAGAGAAGGCAGAACACTTTGTTTAACCACTTAACCTTTTAACCCTTTCACCACCACTCTACCAAAGGGTTAACCCTTTCACTGCCACATGACAAAGGGTTAACCCTTTCACAAACACACTACAGAATGTTAACCCTTTCACAACCACACTACAGAAGGTTAACCCTTTCACTACAACCACACTACAGACGGTTAACCGTGGTAGTGAAAGGGTTAACCTTCTGTAATGTGTTAGTGAAAGGGTTAAGTGGATGGGACACTTTGCTCTCGTCTGTCGGCTGCATTTTTCGCCGATCATCCAATACACCGCTCGACAGTTGGATTTGACGCCTTTCGCTCGCCACCACACTCCACCTAATTGCTTAAAGGTTAAGGCCGAGCTTTAATCTGTATTTATTTCATCTGTATTTAGATAATGAAATGCAATGTGTGATGTAATTAGATTATATTAGATTATATTCTTTAACCCTTTCACTGCCACACGACAGCCGGTTAACCCTTTCACTGCCACACGACAGAAGGTTAGCCCTTTACTATCACACAACCGACGGCGATGCTCCATACCCGCGGAGCTAATGATGCTAATGATGGAGCATCGCCGTCGGTTGTGTGATAGTAAAGGGCTAACCTTCTGTCGCGTGGCAGTGAAAGGGTTAATGACCACACAGCCAGGCTGGTGGAATTTGTTGACTGTAACATTGTTCCAACATAGAACATCACTTACAGTACATACTACATGCAGTTAAATACATAGATACATAAATACAAAAACAACAATATCACAATTTATGTCCGTAACAGCAGAGGTAGGGGGGGATTGTTATAGAGAGAGTTCAGTGTCCGTGGGCAGTGGGGAAGAAACCATTTTTAAAGCGGGGTGTTTTGGTGGTTAGAGATCTGTAGCGCCTCCCGGAGGGCAACAGCTGGAAGGCACAGTGTGCTGGGTGAGTGGGGTCAGGGATGATTTTTCTTGCTCGTACTATTGTTCTTTGGCGGTGGAGTGATTCGAGTGACGGGGGGGGGGGGGGGGGGGGGGGCGGGGTGCGGATTATTTTGGAGGATGTATTGATTATTCTTTGCCATTTGTTTTTGGAGTGAGTGTCCAGACTGCTGTGCCAGACTGTTATGGAGAAGGCGAGGATGCTTTGTATGATGGCCTGGTAGAAACGGAGCAGGAGATGTTTTCTGATTCTGAATTTTTTTTTAGCTGACGGAGAAAGAAGTGTCTGAAGAGACAATGATGGAACACTGCAACGGTATTGTCGTGGTCCTATAAACCCATGAGGGTTGGGCACTTTGTGCATGACACAAAAATGTAATAATCAATCAATCATATCTAATGCTGACTTGCAGGGCGTTATGAAGCTAGTGGCATTGATGAGCTGACAGGGATGATGTGTTTCATGTGCTGCAGAGCCCTTTAGTCGACTCGTTTATCAACTGAAACAGTGCCTCGTGCCGAGAGATGGTGCCGTGGTTAAGACCCTCGCCTCTGGTACCACATGTACCCCTGCTGGCCTGGGATCAGACCCCACCAGAACCTTCTGTCCTGTGTCTCCCCTACGCTGTCTCCCTGCTGGCCTGGGATCAGACCCCACCAGAACCTTCTGTCCTGTGTCTCCCCTACGCTGTCTCCCTGCTGGCCTGGGATCAGACCCCACCAGAACCTTCTGTCCTGTGTCTCCCCTACGCTGTCTCCCTGCTGGCCTGGGATCAGACCCCACCAGAACCTTCTGTCCTGTGTCTCCCCTACGCTGTCTCCCTGCTGGCCTGGGATCAGACCCCACCAGAACCTTCTGTCCTGTGTCTCCCCTACGCTGTCTCCCTGCTGGCCTGGGATCAGACCCCACCAGAACCTTCTGTCCTGTGTCTCCCCTACGCTGTCTCCCTGCTGGCCTGGGATCAGACCCCACCAGAACCTTCTCTCCTGTGTCTCCCCTATGCTGTCTCCCTGCTGGCCTGGGATCAGACCCCACCAGAACCTTCTCTCCTGTGTGTCTCCCCTACTCTGTCTCCCTGCTGGCCTGGGATCAGACCCCACCAGAACCTTCTCTCCTGTGTGTCTCCCCTACGCTGTCTCCCTGCTGGCCTGGGATCAGACCCCACCAGAACCTTCTCTCCTGTGTGTCTCCCCTACTCTGTCTCCCTGCTGGCCTGGGATCAGACCCCACCAGAACCTTCTCTCCTGTGTGTCTCCCCTACTCTGTCTCCCTGCTGGCCTGGGATCAGACCCCACCAGAACCTTCTGTCCTGTGTCTCCCCTACGCTGTCTCCCTGCTGGCCTGGGATCAGACCCCACCAGAACCTTCTCTCCTGTGTGTCTCCCCTACTCTGTCTCCCTGCTGGCCTGGGATCAGACCCCACCAGAACCTTCTCTCCTGTGTGTCTCCCCTACTCTGTCTCCCTGCTGGCCTGGGATCAGACCCCACCAGAACCTTCTCTCCTGTGTGTCTCCCTACGCTGTCTACCTGCTGGCCTGGGATCAGACCCCACCAGAACCTTCTGTCCTGTGTCTCCCCTACGCTGTCTCCCTGCTGGCCTGGGATCAGACCCCACCAGAACCTTCTGTCCTGTGTCTCCCCTACGCTGTCTCCCTGCTGGCCTGGGATCAGACCCCACCAGAACCTTCTGTCCTGTGTCTCCCCTACGCTGTGTCCCTGCTGGCCTGGGATCAGACCCCACCAGAACCTTCTGTCCTGTGTGTCTCCCTACTCTGTCTCCCTGCTGGCCTGGGATCAGACCCCACCAGAACCTTCTGTCCTGTGTCTCCCTACGCTGTCTCCCTGCTGGCCTGGGATCAGACCCCACCAGAACCTTCTGTCCTGTGTGTCTCCCCTACTCTGTCTCCCTGCTGGCCTGGGATCAGACCCCACCAGAACCTTCTGTCCTGTGTGTCTCCCCTACTCTGTCTCCCTGCTGGCCTGGGATCAGACCCACCAGAACCTTCTGTCCTGTGTCTCCCCTACTCTGTCTCCCTGCTGGCCTGGGATCAGACCCCACCAGAACCTTCTGTCCTGTGTCTCCCTACGCTGTCTCCCTGCTGGCCTGGGATCAGACCCCACCAGAACCTTCTGTCCTGTGTCTCCCTACGCTGTCTCCCTGCTGGCCTGGGATCAGACCCCACCAGAACCTTCTCTCCTGTGTCTCCCCTACGCTGTCTCCCTGCTGGCCTGGGATCAGACCCCACCAGAACCTTCTCTCCTGTGTCTCCCTACGCTGTCTCCCTGCTGGCCTGGATCAGACCCACCAGAACCTTCTGTCCTGTGTCTCCCCTACGCTGTCTCCTGCTGGCCTGGGATCAGACCCCACCAGAACCTTCTCTCCTGTGTCTCCCCTACGCTGTCTCCCTGCTGGCCTGGGATCAGACCCCACCAGAACCTTCTCTCCTGTGTGTCTCCCCTACGCTGTCTCCTGCTGGCCTGGGATCAGACCCCACCAGAACCTTCTGTCCTGTGTGCTCCCTACGCTGTCTCCTGCTGGCCTGGATCAGACCCCACCAGAACCTTCTGTCCTGTGTGTCTCCCCTACTCTGTCTCCCTGCTGGCCTGGGATCAGACCCACCAGAACCTTCTGTCCTGTGTCTCCCCTACGCTGTCTCCCTGCTGGCCTGGGATCAGACCCCACCAGAACCTTCTGTCCTGTGTGTCTCCCCTACTCTGTCTCCTGCTGGCCTGGGATCAGACCCACCAGAACCTTCTGTCCTGTGTGTCTCCCCTACTCTGTCTCCCTGGCGCTGGGATCAGACCCACCAGAACCTTCTGTCCTGTGTCTCCCCTCCTGCTAGAACCTTCTGTCCTGTGTCTCCCCTACGCTGTCTCCCTGCTGGCCTGGATCAGACCCACCAGAACTTCTGTCCTGTGTCTCCCTACGCTGTC
>NW_028170678.1:20000-35992 GCF_963971535.1 Notolepis coatsorum | reverse complement strand
GTGTGTTGGGGGGGGGTTATCCAGTGGCTTAAATCCCTTTACAGAGAACAATTTGTGATATTAGCTCTATTCAATATTAGTTTCAGAAAGAGAGGGGGAGGCATAGAGAGAGCGAGAGAGGTAGACAGAGAGAGAGAAAGAGTGAAGGAGGTAGACAGAGAGAGAGAGAGAGAGAGAGAAAGAGAGGGGTAGAGACAGAGACAAAGAGGTAGAGACAGAGAGAGATAGAGGTAGAGACAGATAGAAAGAAAGAGGGAGAGGGAGAGAGATAGATGTAGAGACAGATAGAAAGAGAGGTAGAGAGAGAGCAACATAGAGGCAGAGAGAAAGAAGGAGAGGTAGACACACAGAGAGAGAGAGAGGGGTAGAGACAGAGAAAGAGGGAGAGGGGTAGAGAGAAAACAGAGAGAGACAAAAAGAGAGAGTGAGACAAAGAGGAAGGGGTAGAGACACAGAGAGAGATAAGGGGAAGGGTAGATATAGAGATATAGAGGGAGAGATAGAGGGAGACAGATAAATAAAAAGTAAGAGGCAGAAACAGAGAGAGACTAAGAGGCAGAAACAGAGAGAGAGAGAGAGAGAGAGAGAGAGAGAGAGAGAGAGAGAGAGAGAGAGAGAGAGAGAGAGAGAGAGAGAGAGAGAGAGAGAGAGAGAGAGAGATAGGGGTGACAGTGTCTCAGGAGGTAGAGTGGTCCTCTGGCAATCAGACGGTTCCCAGTTCGAGCGAGACACTTGACCCCTAACTGCTCCCGATGAGCAGGTTGGCACCTTGCATGGTCGCCTCCGCTGTCGTGTGTGAATGTGTGAGTGAATGGGTGAATGTGAGACATACGTTGTAAAGCGCTTTGGATAAAAGCTGCTGTATAAATGCAGACCATTTACCATTTGATCAGAGAGAGAGGGGGGGGGGGGATGTACTTGTCATTCCAGGGAGCAGGTTATGGTAATGTGTGTGATCGGCTGGTATAAAACACTGACATACACATGTGCGTGTACACACACATCCACACGCATGCGTACACACACACACACACGCACACACACACACACACACACGCAAACACACACACACACGCACGCACTCACACACACAGCCAAGATAAAGCAAGGGCTTGTTAAACAAGGGCATATGGGTCAATCTGAAGACCAGAATCTAAACAAGGAGTACGAGACTGATGACCACGCAGATCTGACACACACACACACACACACACACACACACACACACACACACACACACACACACACACACACACACACACACACACACACACACACACACACACACACACACACACACACACACACACACACACACACACACACACAAACACACACACACACACACACACACACACACGCACGCACGCACGCACGCACGTACACGTGTGCGCGCGCACACACACACACACACACACGCACGCACACACACACACACACACCTACAGAGGGACGCCATGTCATTTTAAGGTTGGGTACTTCTTATTTTGACAGATAGGATATGCTGCCACACAACCCTAACCCACACCTAAAGAAGCAGGATGTTTAACTCCTCTTGGAGGTCTTTGATGATACAGGTTGTTATTCATGGTTAACTCCTCTTGGGGGTCTTTGATGATACAGGTTGTTATTCATGGTTAACTCCTCTTGGAGGTCTTTGATGATACAGGTTGTTATTCATGGTTAACTCCTCTTGGAGGTCTTTGATGATACAGGTTGTTATTCATGGTTAACTCCTCTTGGAGGTCTTTGATGATACAGGTTGTTATTCATCGTTAACTCCTCTTGGGGGTCTTTGATGATACAGGTTGTTATTCATGATTAACTCCTCTTGGGGGGTCTTTGATGATACAGGTTGTTATTAATGATTAACTCCTCTTGGAGGTGTTATGGTTTGTAACCGACCCCAATCGCACAACACAAGACAGTTATGAGAGTAAGCCAAAACAGGGCATTTATTCAATACAAACAAAAAGCGGCACTGTCCCTTTAAGGAGAACACAAAAACACTGGAACAAAGAAATAGGGAAAAATGTGGCACTGTGCCTTTAAGAGGCGAGCAGGCTAAGGGGAAGGCTAAGGGACAGGGCCAGGGCAAAAGGACAGGGCAGGAACAGGAACACAGGAGAGGGGAACAGGGACAGAGGCCCGGGGAAGCGGGCTGGAGACAGGGACAGAGAAACACAGGGTTAAGGCCTTGGACAGGGCGAGGGCCAGAGCTGCTTACAGGGATGGCAGGGTTCAGACGGCGGAGGCCAGGCAAGGAGATCCTCCTCGGAAGTGAAGAGACGCATCCTCCCGTAGGACAGGAAGCGATGCGCGCCGGCCTGGCGTCTGGAGTGGAGCGCGCCGGCTTGGGGTCTGGAGTGGGGCGCGTCCGGAGTAGGAGCGCGCCGGCCCGAAGAGCGCGCCGGCTCGGGGTCTGGAGTGGAGCGCGCCTGGAGTAGGAGCGCGTCTGGAGTAGGAGCGCGCCGGCCCGAAGAGCGCGCCGGCTCGGGGTCTGAGTGGAGCGCGTCTGGAGTAGGAGCGCGTCTGGAGTAGGAGCCGCGCCGGCCCGAAGAGCGCGCCGGCTCGGGGTCTGGAGTGGGGGCGCGTCTGGAGTAGGAGCGCGCCGGGAGTAGGAGCGCGCGGCCCGAAGAGCGCGCCCGGCTCGGGGTCTGGAGTGGAGCGCGTTCTGGGAGTGGCACAACGTCTCCAGTGAGAACAAAGGAATCCTCCCGTGGAAGAATAGAGAGCGATGACGATGTCTCACCAGGAGCGCGGCGGTAGATGGTAGCATACAGATACAGATACAGATACAGATACAGATACAGATACAGAACGACCCGACGAGGACTGGAGGGGATGTCCAGGGCCCTCATTCATCAACGTGTTCTACGCACAGATCTGTGCTTACCCTGTGCGTACGATCATTTCTAAGCAAAGAGTGGGATTCATCAATTTCGATTTGAACTTGACTCCGTGCTTACATCTACGCACAGGTCAGACCAGGCCGTACCTGGCGCCCAGTGGTAGAATATATTATTACAACAAGGAAATGAGCTTCTGTGCATAATAACACTGGCATGTTCTGTACGAACCGTAGTTCATTATAGTTCATTGTAAAATAGCAACAGTAGTGTAATTATGGTCAAAACCCTATAAATAGCATTTGGAATAATAGATCTTTCTCTCAGAATGAATGCAGCATGGTTTATATAGCGTTATCGGGAATATTCGGGGTGTAGGGCTACTGACTGACTGCGCTCCGCGTAGCTTGATTGATTGATTGATTGAAAAGTGTATTAACAGATTGCAGAATGGGTACAGTACAGTACAGCTCAGTACATACAATTGTTAATTGGGGATGCAGACCAACTTTCGTCTTGTTTACATCAGGGTCCCCCATTTTCAATTCATCATAAATCATAAAGCTCAACTCGTTATTATTTTGCGCAGACCGCAGAAACACGGGAACGTTTTGATTATATTTAAAAGGCTTTACGTTAAACGAAACAAGTGGAATTTCGAAGCTGTAAGCAGAATACAAGTCATATGAATATAGTGTTCTTCCCCCTTTTTACTGTATAAGAAAGAATAGAAAACGCATTGCAATGACACCAGATAGTGGACAGACTATGTATATGATGGGATTCAAGTTCGCGCTTTTGTTGATCATAGGCATGCTGTCAGAGTATGATATCAGAACATTTGCCGTCACAGATCATGTCCTAATAGAACATAGGCTATGGCATGGATCGTGATATTGTGTGGGACTGTTATTATTACTGTCTGTACCGGTACCACCCATTGTGACACAGCCTTGTGAGTCCCGCACACAAACATGATGGAATTCAAGTTCATGTATTGAAAGGCAGGCTACATCATACATGCAGTGAGATTCATTGCTACCCAATACTGACATCAAAATAGATTGTAGTATGCCTCTAGAAATCATATGCAGCAGGTAGAAAATTGACGGGAGATCCATCGCGATTTGGATAAAATTGAGGAGAACTTTAATCCCTGGGTATTAATCAAACAACACGGGAAAAGGCAGTCATATTCCAGCGCGGTATTTATTAGTGTTTGCGCTGCCCAGGCAGCAATGGTTAATAGATATCATATCCGACATCACCGTAAGTGTACACGTCTGTCAGCCTGTCTCATGACACGCTTCCCTCGGCTTAGTCCATTTTTCCACATTTCATGGGTGTATTCCATTACCGTATATGGTTAATCGGGGCGTTTCTGGTATGCAAATACGTGAAAGCGTGCACGAGCCGCGGCGCAGAGCCAAGGTGGGATTCATCATGACAGGTGTGCGTAGAGCCTGCGTACGCACGTGTGATGAATCCCGACTTCCCTGTGCGTACACTAGTTCTACATTCCGTGCTTACGTGTGGAAATAGAACATGTTCTACGCACACATTGATGAATGAGGGCCCAGGTATTTAAAGCCCTCTGGGGCGCTAATCATAACTTATCACAGCTGTGAAAGGTAGTCCAAGGGTGTGGGCTGTTGAAGAGCAGAGGAGAGTAAAACAACGCGAGGGTGGGGGCTGGTGAGGTGAGGAGACAGGGAATTAAAGGTCCAGGGAAACAGGCGAACCTCACAGTACCCCCCCCTCCACGGGAGCCACCGGGCGACCCAAAAATACAGACAGTGGGGCAGGGGACATGACAAAGCAACAAACAAAAAAAAACTGGGCCATGCTAGCAGGGGAAGCTACACCTAAGGTGGGGCTAGCAGAGGGACAGGAAGCTGCCAGGGCACTGCTAGCTACAGGGCCTATGCTAGCTGTACTGCCACATTAACATAGAGGCTGCACTAGCTGCCGGAGCTAGGCTAGCAGACAGAGCTGGACCAGCATGAGAGAACAAGCTAGCTGGAAGGACAGTCCTAGCTGTGGGGAAACTGACCTTGCTAGCTGAAGGGGCAGTCCTAGCAGTGAGGAAACTGACCTTGCTAGCTGAAGGGGCAGTCCTAGCAGTGGGAAAGCTACACAAAAAGTGGAGGCCACGCAGAGGGACCGGGTTAGCTGCCTGGGCATGGCTAGCTACAGGGCCTATGCTAGCTGCAAGGGCTGCATTAACATAGAGGCTGTGCTAGCAGCCGGGGCTAAGCTAGCAGACTGGGGCCAAGCTGGTAGTAGAGGCCTGGCAAGCTGCAGGGGAGCTAACGAGGCAAACAGGGGAGCCGGGAACTAAAAAGGGCAAACTCAACATACACTGTCTGTGCTGGCTGGGGTCGTCGACGGGTCGGGTCGTACTGTTATGGTTTGTAACCGACCCCAATCGCACAACACAAGACAGGTATGAGAGTAAGCCAAAACAGGGCATTTATTCAATACAAACAAAAAGCGGCACTGTCCCTTTAAGGGAGAACACAAAAACACTGGAACAAAGAAATAGGGAAAAATGTGGCACTGTGCCTTTAAGAGGCGAGCAGGCTAAGGGGAAGGCTAAGGGACAGGGCCAGGGCAAAAGGACAGGGCAGGAACAGGAACACAGGAGAGGGGAACAGGGACAGAGGCCCGGGGAAGCGGGCTGGAGACAGGGACAGAGAAACACAGGGTTAAGGCCTTGGACAGGGCGAGGGCCAGAGCTGCTTACAGGGATGGCAGGGTTCAGACGGCGGAGGCCAGGCAAGGAGATCCTCCTCGGAAGTGAAGAGACGCATCCTCCCGTAGGACAGGAAGCGATGCGCGCCGGCCTGGCGTCCGGAGTGGAGCGCGCCGGCTTGGGGTCTGGAGTGGGGCGCGTCCGGAGTAGGAGCGCGCCGGCCCGAAGAGCGCGCCGGCTCGGGGTCTGGAGTGGAGCGCGTCTGGAGTAGGAGCGCGTCTGGAGTAGGAGCGCGCCGGCCCGAAGAGCGCGCCGGCTCGGGGTCTGGAGTGGAGCGCGTCTGGAGTAGGAGCGCGTCTGGAGTAGGAGCGCGCCGGCCCGAAGAGCACGCCGGCTCGGGGTCTGGAGTGGAGCGCGTCTGGAGTAGGAGCGCGTCTGGAGTAGGAGCGCGCCGGCCCGAAGAGCGCGCCGGCTCGGGGTCTGGAGTGGGGCGCGTCTGGAGTAGGAGCGCGCCGGGAGTAGGAGCGCGCCGGCCGGAAGAGCGCGCCGGCTCGGGGTCTGGAGTGGAGCGCGTCTGGAGTGGCACAACGTCTCCCAGTGAGAACAAAGGAATCCTCCCGTGGAAGAATAGAGAGCGATGACGATGTCTCACCAGGAGCGCGGCGGTAGATGGTAGCATACAGATACAGATACAGATACAGATACAGATACAGATACAGATACAGAACGACCCGACGAGGACTGGAGGGGAAGTCCAGGTATTTAAAGCCCTCTGGGGCGCTAATCATAACTTATCACAGCTGTGAAAGGTAGTCCAAGGGTGTGGGCTGTTGAAGAGCAGAGGAGAGTAAAACAACGCGAGGGTGGGGGCTGGTGAGGTGAGGAGACAGGGAATTAAAGGTCCAGGGAAACAGGCGAACCTCACAGGAGGTCTTTGATGATACAGGTTGTTATTCATGGTTAACTCCTCTTGGAGGTCTTTGATGATACAGGTTGTTATTCATGATTAACTCCTCTTGGAGGTCTTTGATGATAATAATAATAATAATAATAATAATAATAATAATAATAATAATAATAATAATAATAATAATAATAATAATAATAATAATAATAATAATAATAATAATAATAATAATAATAATAATAATAATAATAATAATAATAAAAATTAAAATAAAAATTAAAATAATAATAATAATAATAATAATAATAATAATAATAATAATAATAATAATAATAATAATAATAATAATAATAATAATAATAATAGTAATAATAATAATGCAGGACCTGTTCAGAGGTCTTTAATTGGCATGCAATTATCCTCAATGTTTAGCGGTTAGCACACACGGTTAGCACACACATACACCCGAACACACACGCATGCATTGTCTTTGTAGGATCGCCGATGCGATTCTTCTCTGCGATTAAGGGGTTGATTATGTTAACGTTACCCACACCAAAAGAGTTGTTAAACGGCTCATGGATAGACACGCACAAGTTTCAAGTTTCTTTAATAGTTGTCATACAGAAGTACAGAATACTTTCATACAAAATGCTTCTTACTGTTACGCTCCAGAGACTGTGCTAGACAAGATAGTATCAAATAACATAGTATAGCATGTAATTTAGAAGTAGAAAATGAGGTCACAGTGTTCAGTATAGACATATGTACAATGTTCGATGCAGAATAGACGTAACTGAGTTACCATATAATATACAATACTATGCAGTGTACTAATGTACAGTACTATATAGTGCAAAGCAGAAATGGGATGAGGTACAATTTAGGTACAATTTACAGTAAGGTGTACGAGTTGTAGTGCAATCCTTCATCAATAAATATAAAGTGTGGGGAGTGGGTGCTACAGTGTGTTTGTTTAAAGTGGGTGTGTGCTATAAAGTGTGTGGAGTGGGTGCTACAGTGTGTTTGTTTAAAGTGAGTGTGTGCGTGTGGATGTGTGTGCTATGTGCGTTTGATGGTTGTTGTTGTGTAGTGTTCATTGTTCGTTTAGCAGCCTGATGGCCTGGGGATAGAAGCTTCTTCTGAGTCTTTCTGTGCTCGCCTTGAGACTCCGGTATCGCTTGCCTGACCGCAGCAGTTCAAAGAGGCAGTTGTTCGGGTGACTGGAGTCTTTAATGATTCTCTTAGCCTTGCCCTTGCAACGCTTGTTGTAAATGTTCTGGAGGGTGGGGAGCCCCCCTCCAATTGTGCGTTCGGCTGAACGTGTCACTCTTTGTAGTCTGCTTCGGTCTTGTGCAGTGCTATTCCCAAACCAGGAGGTGATGTTGCCAGTCAGGATGCTCTCTATTGTACATGAGTAGAAGTTCTTAAGGATCTTCTGACTGACTTGGAACTTCCTTAGGCGCC
Organism: Notolepis coatsorum; assembly: GCF_963971535.1. Classification (NCBI taxonomy): domain Eukaryota; kingdom Metazoa; phylum Chordata; class Actinopteri; order Aulopiformes; family Paralepididae; genus Notolepis; species Notolepis coatsorum. The sequence goes on along the minus strand of NW_028170678.1, from coordinate 28,074 downwards.
TGAGGAAGTAGAGGCGTTGTCGTGCCTTCTTCACAACACTGTCAATGTGTGTGGTCCATGTCAAGTCCTCGGATATGTAGGCTCCGAGGTACTTAAAGCTGTTGACTCTCTCAACCGGTGCCCCGTCGATGCTGAGGGGGCTGTAGTCCTTGACCCCCGACCTCCTGAAGTCCACAATCATCTCCTTTGTTTTGCTGACGTTCAGGGAGAGGCTGTTTTCCTGGCACCATCCCGCCAGGACCTTGACCTCTTCCAGGTAGGCCCTCTCGTCGTTGGCAGAGATCAGGCCCACCACCACTGTGTCGTCAGCAAATTTGATGATTGTATTGCTACTCTGCTGAGCCACACAGTCGTGTGTGTACAGGGAGTAGAGGAGGGGACTCAGAACACAGCCCTGGGGGGCCCCTATGTTGACGGTGATGGATGAGGAGGTGCAGTTGCCTGCTCTCACCACCTGGGGTCTGCCCGTCAGGAAGTCCAAGACCCACTGGCAGAGGTCATAGTTCAAGCCCAGGTCCCTGAGCTTGGCTATGAGTATGGAGGGGACTATGGTATTGAATGCCAAGCTGTAGTCGATGAATAGCATTCTCACATAGTTCCCCTGCCTCTTGTCCAGGTGTGATGCTGCTGTGTGCAGCACATGGGCTATGGCGTCCTCCGTGGACCTGTTGGGGCGGTATGCAAATTGCAGGGGGTCCATGTTGATGGGGAGGGAGGAGCAGATGTAGCCCTTTACTAGCTTCTCAAAGCACTTCATGGCTACACAGAACTCCCATCTAATTCTTTAATGTTAATTCTACTGGTCAGTTACAATGATTTAATAATAGTGACCAAATGGACTGAAGTCCCATTATAGTTCCGTTTCTAACTCCATACCTCATAAACACGTATATTATATCAGGGATAATATACTTCAACGTGTTTGACTCATCGCCCACGTCTGGGTCTTCACTCTGTATAATACCTCTGACAGGCTTTAATAATACGGCAAGAATAATACCTCTCTAGGCTTTATTTATAATACATCAGGTCTGTAACCTCCCCACAGGGAAAGGGTTAATTAGATGGGAAAATATTATTAAACACAAACACGTTATCACACTCAAAGAAAATGAAAAGAAATCACAAGGTGGGCCCACAAATACCTAACCAAGTCCTATGCTAATGCCGGCATGTATTGTTAATGGGGTACCCCTAGAACTGTGGTTAGCAACGTTAGCTTCGCCCGCAGGCTGCACCACACTGTGTACTGTGTAATAGATCCGGAGCATTGATGCTCAATTGTACTCAACCCAAAATGGCGGCCGCGCCGCACCACCACCGTCCGGGTGGCAAGATGGCGTCGAACGCTCTCGTCGCGGGTGCTAGCAGGCGGGGCTGGAGCAGGGGCAGTAGTGAGCTGAGAGCGTGTGCTGGGTGTTGGCGACTTCTGCCGGTCGGGACGATCTCCCGTGTTGGCCTGAAGTCAGCCGGTGCAGAACGGTTGTAAACAGCCGGTGCAGAGTCGACGACGCGCATATATAAACTCGACCCTCACTCACACTGAAGCTACACTCTGGGTCCCAAACAGCCCACCTGCTACACGATTATACTGTGGCGCAACGTGGTTGACTATACCACCGGTCTTCTTCAGCGCCTCGTGCTAGGGTTGCCCTGGAGTCGATATAGCCGTTAGCCGCATGCTAATTATACCGTCACACTGCTACTGTAACCCGACAACTATGGACATCAGTCCTGTGGCTCAGTGTCTCTTACTCACGCACTATCACGGATACTCTTAAGATAACCCGTCGCTCGCTCCGGCAGGGCTCTCTGGGGGTTCTTTAACGGGGCTATTCCAAAGCACCTCCCGTTGCAGCTGCGACCGTTCACAGCAACATCCCAAGCAGAAGAGGCTCGCCTTCCCTCTTCCGCCTCCATATATTTCCTTCCATCTCTCTCCAACACTCTCTGCCTGCCACCGCCCCCTGCTGGTACCGCCAACTAGTCACACAGGGAAAAGACTGATAGAGTATGGTCCAGTAACCCTGTTCATAATCCATATTCCAGCAATAGAAGGAGGAGGAGCTTGCGTCATTGTTCGTGAGAATATCAGTGGAAACTAATTAGAATGTCTTGGTGCACAAAGGGGAGATAAAAGGCAAGTCAGCACATCTGAATAATAGGCCTATTTTCATGTTGCTACACCTGTAAGGACCTTTCTTTTTTGTTTGTTTTATCCCTCTCTCCTCCACCCTTTCTCTTTCTTCCACTGTCCATCTTGACATCAACGTTAATTGACTTTCGCTCTACTGTATCTCTCCCGAGTCCCTCACTACCTGGCTCACTACCTGGCTGTTATTCTGCATCTGAGTGCCGTCTGCCATTCCATTCGCCGCCTTCCCTGTCAATCAGTTGTATCGCCTGGTCCCGCCTCCACCAATCACAAGCGGCAGCACGGCTCCATTGTCTGTGTGTGATCCGCGTGAGGGAGAGAGTCAGATAGTTCTCCAACTCTGTCGCAGACAGTGAAATCCTGGTTGTTCCCCACCCACCTAGGTTATCTAACTATCGCGCCTGGCAAAAATAAAATAAAAATAATAATAATAATAAAAAAAAATAAAACTCCCGGTGCTCCCGATGGCCAGTCCGGGCCTGCTGTCGTCCTTCCCCCCAAGGGCAGCCGGGAGCAGACAGACGTTGGCGAGGGCCGCGCCCGGGGACCAATCCAAGTGCTCCTGCCCGTCTTCGTCAAGGACGCCACAGCGTTAGCGATCTGTTGTTGTGCATGTTTTTCCATTGGGTTTATCTTATCGGGTGGGAAACCCTTGCGAGCACGGGGAGAACATGCAAACTCCACACAGAAAGGCCTGGGAGATACCCCACCTGGGTAACTGGCATCATGGAAACCTGGTCCCCAAGCGGGAATCGAACCCTGGACCTTCTTGCTGTGAGGCGACAGTGTTAACCACTACACCACCGTGCCGCCTCAGGTTGTTATTCATGGTTAACTCCTCTTGGAGGTCTTTGATGATACAGGTTGTTATTCATGGTTAACTCCTCTTGGGGGTCTTTGATGATACAGGTTGTTATTCATGGTTAACTCCTCTTGGGGGTCTTTGATGATACAGGTTGTTATTCATGGTTAACTCCTCTTGGGGGTCTTTGATGATACAGGTTGTTATTCATGGTTAACTCCTCTTGGGGGTCTTTGATGATACAGGTTGTTATTCATGGTTAACTCCTCTTGGGGGTCTTTGATGATACAGGTTGTTATTCATGGTTAACTCCTCTTGGGGGTCTTTGATGATACAGGTTGTTATTCATGGTTAACTCCTCTTGGGGGTCTTTGATGATACAGGTTGTTATTCATGGTTAACTCCTCTTGGGGGTCTTTGATGATACAGGTTGTTCTGTATCACACTAGCTCCCGCTCTGCGTCTGTTGCATATATCTCGCTTCAGCATATATACACTGAATAATTTCACAAATGTACCTTTAAATGCCAGCATTCATCTGGCCACACCCCCATCCGCTTACCTATATAAGCAGGGGTGGTGCCACACACTCATCTCCTTCTCAAATTTCATCACAAGCAACGTGTTGCTCATATGCCCACTTGACGTGGAGAAAAATATTGGCTGGAAAAGCAATGGTTACAAGGAGAGGAAGAACAAGGAGATATGTTGACATCATATCTTTATTTTCTCTCTCACTATTTTCGAGAAAATACGGCGATGTTGTCTTCGTCACTGGAGTGTCTGGAAGATGGTGATCATTCTAAAACCCTCCACCGGTTTTCGTATTGGGAGCACGCCGCTGCATGCTTCTCAACTGCAGTTCCTTGCTGTGTTGGTTGGGGTGAAACCTTTCAGGCCACAGCTGAACTGTAAGACGCGCCGCTGTTGTGAGGAGCGGTGGGTTTCAGGTTGGGTGAGTACTAGGGCTGCACGATTTTGGGAAATAATCTAATTGCGATTATTCTGACAGATATTGCGATTGCGATTTGCGATGCGATTATAACATATTTAAAAAAAAATTTACAAGAAGAATATTGCTGCTTTCTGTAGTCGGGTCCCAACTGCAAAATTACTGTATTACCCTGTATTATACACTTTTACTATCATGTAGACTATTCTGCTTTGTGTTTACATGTGATGTATTGTATACATGCACATTTATTATGTTCTTGTGTGATGTATCGCACATTTTATTGCTGTGTGATGTATTGCAAATGTTATTGCTGTCATCTTGGCCAGGTCTACCTTGCAAAGGAGATCGTGTATCTCAATGGGACTTCCTGGTTAAAAAAAAAATTAAAAAAAAAAAAAAAAAAAAAAAATTGCAGGCTTGGCGATTTGATAATTGCATCATTCCAAATCGCGATTTCGATTAAAAAACGATTAATCGTGCAGCCCTAGCGAGTACTGTCGCTGGCAGGCTTCACTTGTCTGTTAGTGCTATGGGGGCTAATTGACAATGTTTATGAAAACCGGCCCCAGGCTAGGGTCCTTTGTTCAGCCACCTAGGCGACAGAAGACCTTGGTCTGAAGACCATTGTAGTTTTAACTAGTGGGCCGCGACCATTAACACTGGTGATCCCTGTGTTTTCTGGACGAGTGGGTATCTCCCTGTCACCGTGTAGCCCCTTCTTTCATATCCAAATGAGAGTATTCCTTCACGAGGAGATATGTGCATGGATGTTCGATAGCGGAAGATCCATGTTCAAGTCAGCTACACAGGCCAGTTTGGTATTGTGCTGATTCCGTCGGGTGTTGGTAAAATCACCGTTGTAAAGCTGTGTTGACATCTTGTTTCTCTTTTCTCTTAAAAAGTGAGGAGGGTTTCAGAATGACGGCCTGTCTGGGTGAGTGTTATATCATTGTGTACAAGTTCAGGTGATAGCTGCTTAGCTTACGGTTAGCCAGTCAGCTGTTAGCTGCGGCGTTAGCCTGCTGGGATCACTGCGTGGCCTACAGAGGTTGGGCCTACTGTTAGCCAGTCAGCTGTTAGCTGCGGCGCTAGCTGTTGTGATCTCACTAGGAAACGTTAGCTTGCTGCTATCGGACAAGGCCAGCGCGAGGTAGCTTCGGCTACTCGCGCGCCGCCGTGAGCTCCCCTCTGGTCGCCTGCGCCGTTCGCTCGGCGTCTCGCGAGCAGGGGTAATAGCGACCGACGGTTGGAGCGGCCGTTAGCTTAATGCTACTCTGTTGAACGTGCTTTGATTATAACATGTTTTACACTCTTGACTACGACGTCATCTTTGACAGGGGATGTTCGTCGACCCTGCCCTGAGCCAGGACGGCAAGGATTGCGTCAACAAAGGGACCGTTGCGACGGGTAGAGCGGCGACGCTGCCCGGATCGAACAACACAGGACGGCTGTGTTTCTACGGTGTCTTGAGACTGCACTTCGCTGATCTACGTTCCGGGTAGGACAAGGTTTGACCAGACCTTATAACACGTCTTCTGGTTTTACCTTTCTAAATGTTTTGTGAATAACGATGTTTTCCCAAAACGTGTGTTGCTGCAATGCATTTAGGATACGACGCGAGTTATGTGTGAACTGTCTTTGTCACTGGCAGTTAGCTTCTCCGTGCAAATCGGGATGTGAAAATGATCTGGTTGTTATGTGAGAAACATCATGTGTGTTGTTATGTACCGTGTACTCACAACTAAGGTAACTAACCTATGAAGCTATGCTTAGTGACAAATGAGTGAAAGAATATTCTTTTCTCAGCCTGTGATGACAATGAACAGTGTGTTCACATATTAACAGGTTTTCCTGTTTTAACTGGCCGTATCAAGGGTAAAGTAGGGGGATTGTGTTTTTCCCCACGGTTCCCTGGGGACTTCTTCATCCTCCTATCAGACATGTTGTTGCACTACATTTGTGTCTTTGTGTGGTAGGGATGCGATGTAACCCTTAGCTTGATTGCTGAGGTTGTGCTATGACTGCTGGAGAAACTTTATTTTCCTAAAAGAGAAGATTGTTTGGTCGCTGTCGTGTGTGCTTAGCAAGGCCTGTGGCCGATACTAATCGAGAATTATGTATTCTCTCATTATGAAAAACGGCGTTCCTCTGTAGAGTGTTTTTGCCATTTTTTGTAGGTGATGATGGGTTGTGTGTGTCATGTGACCTACAACTGGGTTGGACTGGCCACAGAAGCACATGTGTATGTTGGACCGGGGCTCTTAGAGAGCCCTCTCTATTCTGTGTTTTTTCCTTAGTAAAAATCAGATAGCAGGTTAGCTCATGCGCTGTGTGAAGCTGTCAAACGCTTCATAGAGCTGACTATGACTGTGTCATATTCTCTTTTTGTCATTACATCGTATCATGGGTGTGGGGTCGTAAAGGGGTGAACTGGTAACCTTTCCTCTCCCCCTTGTTTCTGTCGGTCAGGGGTACACCCCCTGTCCTTCAAGGTTCCTATCACGTTGCGGTTCGGCACGTTACGGGGTGGGGGGGTGGGGGAGGGAGTTTTCCTGGTCCCACGGCCTGGAATATTGGGCGTGTGCACCGCAGAAATTCCCCCGCCATAGAGTACGTCACCGTGTGCGTCTCTGTTGGTAGGACTTCCGTGTGCTGTTCAGGTCCATGTGATGGATCTGTTTCGGGGGTTGGTCAGGGCTCGTCCTCACCAAGCGCCTTTTCGGGCCTTCTGTGAGTTCGGACTCCTCCTTCCATGTGAGGGAGCCTCCATCAGAGTACAGAGCCTTCCTCCTCAGATTGTCAAAGTGAGTGGACCCTCTAGAAGGTGTCCTATTCTATTGTGTATGTATTCGATTCAATTCGATTATTGAGTGTGTATGGGTTCAGTGCCTCTTCCCCGGAGAGCCCTAAAACCAATTTTTTTACATGGCTCAAGGTGCAATATATTCTTTTCAATCTGTACAGCTTGCGTGGGAAGTCTCTCTGGGGATCCCCGTCTCCTTCCTATGGGAGGGTGATGGGATGTAAAAATGTGAATTTTTTTTACCCCCGGCTGTGTAGACTGGGATACATACTGTTGGTGCTATACCGCAGTACAAGTGTTTCAGTTTTCAAAAAAGGGTTAACCCAGGCCTACGGGTCGACGAAACATTACTTCGGACCGGGCCTGGCGATACGGGAAGCACAGGGTCACCAGAGGAGGTCAAAGACCACCCCAACAGGCCCCTCTTCGCCATGCGTGAGAGAGGAGCGAAAAAGAATGGAGAACCAGCCCCTAAGCACACCGTACTTGGTATTCCCAGGCGGTCTCCCAACCAAGTACTAACCAGGACCAACCTGTGTAGCGGCCGAGATCCGACGAGATCGAGCGTGTACAGGTCGGCATGGCCGTAAGCCATTACGACAGTGCTGAGTAAAAACGTACCCAACCAGGGTCTCCATAGCGCTTAACCCTGTGACACCCGGACCGACCTGCGCACGCACGCACGCACGCACGCACGCACGCACGCACGCACGCACGCACACACACACACAATCACACACACACACAGACACACACACACACTCTCTGTCTCTCTCTCTCTCTCTCTCTCTCTCTCTCTCTCTCTCTCTCTCTCTCTCTCTCTCTCTCTCTCTCTCTCTCTCTCTCTCTCTCTCTCTCTCTCTCTCTCTCTCTCTCTCTCTCTCTCTCTCTCTCTCTCTCTCTCTCTCTGTTTCTCTCTCATAAATCAGAAGAATGTCTGCTATATGGAAAGTGACCAAAGCCTGCAGGCAGTGGCGGCTCTACCACTAGGGGCGCTAGGGCGCCGACCCACCTGCTGGCCAGCTGCTGTTAAATCAGAGAACAAGACAATAAAACTTTTTCGTTTTGTGTTTTATAGCCCTATAAATAATATAAACATGTTTAAAATTAATAATATTTACTCATTTTAAGTATGTTTGTATTTCCAATGCACAATATAACGTTATTATCTAAATTAAAAAAACATAGTTTTCATGGGCAGGAAGTGACGTTTTTTTTTATTTTTTCGTATTTCTCGCCCGGGCAAGAAGCGATAGCGCTCTGCGTGCGCGTCACAGTTTGATCGCTGTCTCCGTCACAGCCAATCAGTGCATACGGCGTTGTGCGTTGAAATATGACTATTATGTTGGAATCCGAGCG
>NW_028170678.1:0-10000 GCF_963971535.1 Notolepis coatsorum | reverse complement strand
GTTGTTTTGATCGCGAAAGTCGACAATTTTGAAAAATTTTCCATCGTAATTGTAGTCATTTTGGGGCCATTTTGAAGAGGACATCCATAGAGCGTTGGAATTTTTCAAAACGACACTTCCCAAAGGCCTCTATGGGGCTTCAAGCAAATTACTTCTGTATGAATTATTTTAATATCTCTTATTACTCGGGATAATATACCACAAAACTTAACGTTATTGGCATATATTGGAGTGCAGTTAGTTTGTCTCCCCTATTTTGAGCATTTAGCAACAATCAGATTTGTAATACATTTAAAAATGGCGGCACTCTGGCAGGAATAAATCTAAATAAATATTTTGTACACGTGATTCTCCTTTGTTTCATCACAATTTAAGCTAAATTTTCAGAAAATAGGGCTCCGGGCTTAAGAGGTTAAAAACAATTACAACCACTTACAACCACAATTTTTATGAAACTTAATTTACCCTGTGTGTAAAGGTGTTTAACCCCTTAAGCCTGCCGGGCCCAGTAAAGGGCAGAGATTAATATCACGCCATAAATCGATTAATAGAGTCCGTATTAATTAATGTAGCGTTTTTCTTTTTCAGATGTAGCCAACACTGTAAGAAAAAAAGCTGCAAGAAAATGGTAAATGTCTGGCATCAATGGTTGCCAAATACTTACTGTCAAATTACAGTAAAATCAAATACATTTACAGATTACAACCTTTATTTAATGGTTAATATTTTGATAAAAGGTAATTTACTGTATTTTTATGGCATTTAGACTTAAAGTAGAAAAACAAAAGTAATCTGTAAAATAATACAGTGAATTTCCTGTGAAAAAACATTTATTTTTTACACTGAAGAGTAAAGAGCCTAACCTTAGAAAACAGCAGTCAAAGTGTATATTATCAGCACTATGTTTGTTTACCAATGATTTTAAGTGTTATATGAATACATATGAGTTTATAGAAATCTCAGCGCATTCTGTCGGAAACCGGCGGATATTGATGCAAGGAAATGGCGCAGCCAAAAGGGAGTGTAGTCTTTTGAAAGAAGAGACCCAGGGATTTCGATGGGCTTTCGAATTCCATAAAACTACACTACCCAGCTCATGCCAGCCCCTGTCAACCTTGGAGCCGTCTGACGTGAAATAATTTTTTAACATAGTTTTTCATGATTATGTCTCACAGGTCGAACAAACCTGAACGTTATTGCCATAAAATAGAATGTAGTTAGTTTCTTTACCTTTCTGTGAACATAAAAAAAAACGTGTTGCAATCTGATGGAAAATGGCAGAGCTAAAAAAGTAACTGTACTTACAGTAGATTTCATTCACGGTAATTGCTGCCCAGTCAGGGGCGCCTGGTGGTAGTAAATCCAGATTGAACTCTGCCATTGGAAGGAGGAGATTTGTCCCGATCCATAGATGTATGACCTGGCCATAATACGGTCATTTATAGGCCTGATATTCTATATTCTATATTCTATTTAAAATTGCATGTCCAGATGGCAAAATTCAGTAGGCCTACTACAGTATCTACAAAACCCCTGTAAATAATTTTTCCTTTATTCATTTGCTTAGATTTTTAGTACACTTGATCTCAAGAAGGTGCTAAATGAGCTCAGTGGCAATTTTTCACGTCTGGTCAAAGATTTTAAAAAGAAAAAAAGGGGGGGGGGGGGGGGGGGAGAAAATGTATATTCTCCTTTGATTCATTATAATTTACTCAAGCCTAGTAACATTCCTGACACTGGGAATACATTCCCTGAGACCAGGGGTGCGTTGCTGATTTCAAAGCTGGTTGAACGGTGTTTTAATGGCGCCACGTGCACACGCGCTCCCGGGCATACGCATAGATGTTCCCTCGCATACGCACAGACTAAAGACAATGCCTAATTGCCTCTACGCATGGAATGTAACACATTTCATTCACAAGTTTTGTGTGAATGTATCTGAGAACGTATTTGAACACACCTGACGACCTGCGCTATTGTTATGCAAAGTAGCCAGGTGGGTACTTAGCGAGTTGGCACATCAGTCGAGTGCAGCACATTCCTGTGTGCACGTGCGTGCACATCCGTGCATGTGCGTGCGCGTGCAACCCCGTCCCATGAGCAATGCACCCCTGCCTGAGACCCATAGATGTCCCCAGATACCAAGAACATGCAAATAACCTTGTAGAAGTGGAGCAATCTTTCATTTACTTATGTATTTAGGTATGTATTTTTAGGCAAATCTTCTGAAAATATGGCTAGGGCCTTAACCCCTGACTGAAATGAAGGCATGTTTAAGGTTTTGCACATAATTGATTGATTGAAAACTTTATTAACAGATTGCAGAATGGGGACAATACAGTACAGCTCAATAAAAAAAACTGCTAAGAGGATGAAGACCAGAAAATGACTTTCGTCTAATCTCACACACATCCAAAAACTCTAAACAGTTTGGCACACATTGATTTAGTTTGACAGTTAATGAGAGTTAATAAATTGTAATATGGCCGCCAGTGATCATCAGGGACATTGAATCCTTGTGTTGTGTTAATCACTACCCTCCCACTCAGGGCATTCTGGGGTAGAACACATCCTAGCCTACTACAAAAACCTAGGGGTCCGCAAAGACGACTTCAAACTTGAAATGGTAACAACAGTTGAGGTACTCAGAAAACTGAGTGCCCTCCAACCTAACAAGGCCACTGGCCATGACAACATCCCCTCCAAATTCCTCAGAGACTCAGCAGCCGCCATCACCCCAGTCATCACACACATAATAAACCTCTCCATAAAACAGGGACACGTCCCCAAAGACTTCAAATTTGCGAGAGTGACCCATCTACACAAACAATTCAGCAAATTAGACCCAGGCAACTACCGCCCTGTTTCTATTCTTACCTCCATCCCCGAAAGTCATGGAAAAAATAGTCTACGAACAGGTCGAAAAGTACCTCGCGGAAAAAAGTCTAATCTACGAATTCCAATCTGGCTTCAGAACATACCACTCCACTGACACATGCCTTCTCTATTTGAACGACCACATCAAACAAGAGGTGGACGCGGGCAGATACTGCAGCATGGTCATGCTGGACCTACAAAAGGCTTTCGAAACTGTCAATCACTCCATTTTGATTGACAAGCTAAAAGCAATAGGTTTTGATAGATCATCCGTGAGCTGGATGCAATCCTACCTGGAGGGGAGGGAACAGATGGCGGAGGTAAACGGTACACTATCCCCCCCCTCCCAGTGTGCGAACCATATCATGGTCTTCGGGGGAGCAAATTTTTTTCCCTTTGGGGGGGGGAGTCTTGCGACTGCCGCGGCTCCGCCACTTCTTCCTCGATGTTGGTTAGTCGGTCGAAAAGAGTTACCTTGATGAGCGCGCTCCTTTCCAAAAGTTTAACTAGTTTAGGCACTGGGAGCGCTCCGCCCAAAAACGCTGCCGCAGAGAGCGCATAAACGCGAGGCGCGGAGCTGGGAAAAGGAGCGCGCCTGTCGCGCCTGTAGCATAGAAATGAATGACAGAAAGGAGCTGACAACTCATAAAACGTCCCCGGTCGACACAGGCCATAGGCTATAGGTATGAGTAATTGAGTATTACAGAACCACACATAGTCCACACCACACAGGTGTCTAAATACACATGCTCAGATTAACCCCTCTGATCCAACACCAAAATTCACACACAACAGTCCTATTTACACATAAACACACGGATGAACCAATACCGAACAACAAGTCCACGACCAAACACATCGAGTCTAACATTATTATAGTAGGCAAAAAAATGCAACATTATCGCCACCCACCTGTCCTGATGGTGAAGAGATCTGCCCAATTCTCAAAATCTGCATGTCACAGAAGTAGTCCCTGCAGCAGGCTGCTTCGCCTTATTTGTAAAACCAAAATTGGTTAGAAGGCTTACTTCTTTGATATTTCGTTTAACTTTCGACATTATCCTGGATACCTCTATTTATTTATTTTAAACGGCGGGTGAAGTTTGATTTGTGCCTGCAGACTGCAGTGCAGCGCCGCCACGCTCCGAATGGTAAACGCAAGAATAGCATGCATGCATGCAACCCCATAGATTTATGCTATTGTCTATTACGGTGAATTAGTGCGCAAATCATTAATCATACATCAAAATTGCCTAATTTTATTATTATACACGATGATGACAATACAGAAAATTACAGAAAAATTAGAAATGCATGGCAAAAATAGAATTTATTGTCAGTATTTTAGAGACCGCCCAAAAATTCACAAATCATGTTTTCAGGGGAGCTGATGTCTGATCTAGGGGAGCCATGGCTCACCCAGCTCCCCCATGATTCGCACCCTGCCCCCTCCCAGTGAGCTGTAGTGTTCCACAAGGAAGCATACTAGGATTGTTACTGTTCCTGATTTATGCAAATGACATGTCATCAGCTTGTGACTGCAACTTGTTCCTGTTTGCGGACGACTCAGCCCTGCTGGTCTCTGACAAGAACAAGTTGCAGGTTGAAAAAGCCCTCAGCTCTGAACTCGGCAGAATCTGCCCTTGGCTCGCAGATAACAAACTATCATTACACCTGGGTAAAACAAGAGTCCAAACTCAGCAAGACAAACGGCTTCTCTGGTACAGTGGGTGACAATATTGTCACAAGGAAAGATGAAATTACATACAGTATTGATTGATTGATTGATTGATTGAAAAGTTTATTAACAGATTGCAGAATGGGTACAGTACAGTACAGCTCAATACATACAATTGTTAAGAGGATGCAGACCTGAGAAAGACTTTCGTCTTGTTTCCATCAGGGTCCTCCATTTTCAATTCATCATATGACACACACGACATAGAGATAGACAGTACTGCTACATCTATACATTTATGACATACCAGATTTTCAAATACAGTACTGTTTGTGATACTAAAAAAATCCAGAAAAAGAGTGTATATACATTTGACATAGAAACTGTGCATTGGGGGAGGTTGGGTAGGTGGGGTGGGGCTGTACATTGGAGGGGGGGGGACACTGTACATTGGAATACTGACCTACATTTGACATAGAAACTGTTCATTGGAGGAGGTTGGGTAGGTGGGGTGGGGTTGGGTGGGGCTGTACATTGGAGGTGGGGGGGGGGGGGGGGGGTTGGGTACATTGGAATACTGACAAAGCCATGCTTGGTCTCTATTGTACAACTGGGTTAGGACATTTGTAGGGGCCAGTTTTGAATTGCAGTCTCCCGTAGGTGTTCTTTGAGAGTGTTTTTGAAGGTGGGTAGTGATTCACATTCCTTTACAGCTTTGGGTAGGGCGTTCCACATTGTTGTGGCATAATTGCGAAACATGTTTAGTCCCTTGTTTGAGCCGAATCTGGGTTTTACATGATTTGTGGAGCTCCCTCTGGTGTTGTGATCGTGGTATTCACTGACCTTTGGGAAGTATTTTGACATGTACATGGGTACCTTGGTCGTGTAGTGTATCTTGTAGACCAGGCCCATTGCAAGTTGCTGTACTCTGTCGTCTACTCTAAGCCATCCTAGGTTGGCAAAGTGTGCAGGGGTGAGGTGGGTTCTAGGAGTCAGGTCAAGCAGTAGTCTGACTAGTTTGTTTTGAGATGTTTGTAATTTGGTTTTTAGTGCCTTTGAGGTGCTTTGGTACCATGAGGTGCAAGCATAGTCGTAGTACCCTTGAATGAGTGCTCCTGCCAGAGTCTTCAGGGTATTCTTGTTTACCAGGGAGGAGATCCTGGGGTCCATCCTAGAGGCAAATCTTTCCTGTGACAAAATGGCAACCAATGTAATCAAAAGAGTCAAGAATACCCTGAAGACTCTAGCAGGAGCACTCATTCAAGGATACTATGACTATGCTTGCACCTCATGGTACCAAAGCACCTCAAAGGCACTAAAACAAGATTACAAACATCACAAAACAAACTGGTCAGACTACTGCTTGACCTTACTCCTAAAACCCACCTCACCCCTGCCCATTTTGACAACCTAGGATGGCTTAGAGTAGACGACAGAGTACAGCAACTTGCAATGGGCCTGGTCTACAAGACACTACACCACTAAGGTAGCCATGTACATGTTGAGGTACTTCCCAAAGGTCAGTGAATACCACGACCACAACACCAGAGGGAGTTCCACAAATGTGCAACCCAGATTCGGCTCAAACAAGGGACTAAACATGTTTCGCAATTATGCCACATCAATGTGGAACGCCCTACTTTCCCTACTGAAGGAATCTATGTTTTTCAATGTGTATATAATGTATATATATATCGGTGGGTGACAGCATCTACTCAGACGGATCTATAGATCTTAAAAGTAGCCGGCAGTCAGAGAGTGTGTTGCAGAAGACTAACAGCAGCAGATGAGGATTCGGGCTGTGCTGTTTAACATCAACAGCTGATAGCCACAGCATCAAGGTCACTCGATCTGGAGAAAGTGCATTATCAAGCCACAGGCAGGTTTCATCATTAGAGAACTAGGGGGATAATATCAACATCGCCGTTGTTATAGTGATTTGGGTCAAAGAGTCGTTGTCAAAGACAGCGTGTCACATAGTAACAAGAAGAGGGGGCGGGCCTGTTGTTATGGGGAGAATGTTAAGAGGTGTGAGTTCCTTCCGGGGTAGTTAGACTGAGATACAAAGCACAGACGAGCAGACGTGGATCAGAGACTTTCATCCCTCCCCACCCTCGCTGGGTGGGGGAAGGGAAATAGTGACACATCATCATTAGCTTCGGCTAACAGGAAATGGTGGTTGGCTACGACGAGAGAGAGAGAACCATTGGATTGAAGAGAATTAAGACTGAACAATGACAATACAGAATGGGTTACATCGGGTATGGAGCTATGTTTATGAAACTAAACATGAGGATCTAAGGGCCTTTTCTCACTCACCCTATTCGTTTCTATTTCGTTCCGTTCTGCCCGTTCCGATATCTGATTCGAACTCCCCCCCCCCCCTCTCCCCCCTCTAGTTTGTGTACACACTTCAGTTTGGGTGCGCTCTGGGTTTTGTTTACGGTTTGCGTTTTGAGCTTGTAAGCTTGCCGTAGTCGATGATGTCACGCTCGGAAATGTAAACAGGAATGTCTTAACACGACTGCGGACTCTGGATGCTGATATAAAGAAACAAATAACTAATAAATATGAAGTTATATTTGAACCTCTGTTGTCAAGCCTTGTCAATATAACCCACCCCCCTTTTCTCACGAATGGAACTCTGTTGTAGAGTCCGCTTTTGATCGTTTTGCAGGGTTAACAATACCGCTAAGCTAACGGCTAACGCTAACGTTACTACATGCAACATACTAGTATTAACATTGCTTGCATCGATTATATTGAATGTCATTGATCTACTGGTCGACCGAAAATGTAAACGGGAATGTCTTAACACGACTGCGGACTCTGGATGTTGATATAAAATGAACAAATTGCCAATAAATATGAAGTTATATTTGAACCTCTGTTGTCAAGCCATGTCAATATAACCCACCCCATTTTATCACGAATGGATGGTGTTGTAGAGTCCGCTTTTGAGCGTTTTGAGCAATCTACTGGTCGACCACGGCCGACTGGTTGGGCACCACTGGTCTAATAGAAATA
The DNA here is from genome assembly GCF_963971535.1 of Notolepis coatsorum. Taxonomy (NCBI): domain Eukaryota; kingdom Metazoa; phylum Chordata; class Actinopteri; order Aulopiformes; family Paralepididae; genus Notolepis; species Notolepis coatsorum. The sequence continues at coordinate 2,418 of NW_028170678.1, read as the reverse complement.
AATGCATTCGAACAATGTATAGACATAGCAATGGCAAACAAAATTTATGACGTTATGTCAGCACCAGGCGCCACGCCCGTGAAAAGGTACAAGCTCGCAAAGCCACACCCCCCGTTCTCCCGGGACCGTACCCGAGACCACCTCTGCCAGGTGATCCCGTTCAGCGGGGGGTGAAACGAATCAGCGCCGACTCGCACCCCGAAAAGGGTGAGTGAGAACACTGCCCCCGTGCTCCGGGACGGTGATTCGATACAAAAGGCTGAGTGTGAAAGCCCCCTAAGGAAAGAGATCACGTTGCAGTGTCGTTTCTTATGACTAACGGATGTACTAACAGGGGTTGAAAGAAAACATGTCATGTATGTCATAAATGTCATTAAGAATAGAAAATGGGGGACCCTGATGTAAACAAGACGAAAGTCTTTCTCTGGTCTGCATCCCCTTAACAATTGTGTGTATTGAGCTGTACTGTATTGTACCCATTCTGCAATCTGTTAATACAGTTTTCAATCAATCAATCAAACAGCACCATGACATTATGTTGATGAAAAAATAGCAACACCTCGTCTTATAGGGACTGCTGCCTTATCATTTCATTGAGCTGTAATTAACACAAGGATTCAATGTTCCCGATGACATCACTGGTGGTGACATTTGGTGAAGTGCCCCTTTAAGGGTGTGAGCACAGATAAGATACGATAAGATAAGATAAGATATTCCTTTATTGATCCCCTTGGGGAAATTCGGGCATCATAGCAGCATGGGGGAGGGGGGAGGGGAGGTACAGGTATGGGCAGGGCAATAGTAGAAAGACATAAATACAGGCAATAAAAGGTAATCTGAATATAAAAATATAAGACAAATAAACAGTGATCTGTTTATTAGATCTGAATATAAAAACATGAGAAAAAACAATGTTTGTTTTTTAGCCCCCAATCTCAGGGCAGGTACTCTCCAGCACAGAGGAACCTAATGTGTTTAGTTTGTTTTTAAAAGCCTTGTCCCAATGCTAGTGGTTCAGGGAGAAGTTGCAGTCTTCATCGCCCCTCCTCCGCTCCTCTGAACGGTCGATCACTGCTTCTCTGACGCGTGTCCCTAAAAGCAGAGCAATGTCTTCTCCAAATCTCCCAAGCAGAGACAGAATGGTGAATATCTGACGCCACAGAATGTATTAGCTCCTCTTTTCAGGCTGTAACAGCCTTTTAAGTTACATGTCAATTGTCCTGCATCACGTCTTAAAAACATGTCTACTAAAGATTATGAACATGATAATGTATCTTATAGTAGCTTTGGTTCGGTGGCGCTGCCTCTCACTTCCCTGCATTCCTTTCCCTCATTCTCTCCCTCTCTCTTTATTCATGATTTCATCCCCTTCCTCTCGCTCTTTCATTTCCCCACTTAGCGTTCCTCGCTCTCCTTCGTCCTTCTCTCTCCTTCTCCTTCTTTCCTTCCACCTTTCCTCCCTTTCCACTCCCTCACTGCTCCCCCAGGCTCCTCCTCTCCCTCTCATGCTCTCTACCTCCCTCTCTCTCCCTCTCTCCTCCTCTCCACTCTTTACCTCTCTCTCTCTCCTCCTCTCCACTCTCTACCCCTCTCTCTCCCTCTCTCCTCCTCACACTCTCTACCTCCCTCTCTCTCCCTCCTATCCTCCTCACACTCTCTACCTCCCTCTCTCTCCCTCTCTCCTCCCTCTCCACTCTCTACCTCCCTCTCTCTCCCTCTCTCCTCCTCTCCACTCTCTACCTCCCTCTCTCTCCCTCTTATCCTCCTCGCCACTCTCTACCCCCTCTCTCTACCTCTGTCCCTCTGCTTCTCCCTCCCTCCCTCCCTCCCTCCCCCCCCTCCCTCCCTCACTTTGACTCCCTCTCCCCCTCCCTGCTACTAAAACCCCCCCTCCCTTCTCTCCTCCTCCCTCCCTCTCCCCCCTCTCTCTCTCTCTCTCTCTCTCTCTCTCTCTCTCTCTCTCTCTCTCTCTCTCTCTCTCTCTCTCACTCTCTCTCTCTCTCTCTCTCTCTCTCTCTCTCTCTCTCTCTCTCTCTCTCTCTCCATCCCTCCCTCTCTGGCTAGGGTTAATGGATCATGGAGAATGTGGTGATCTCACGCCGTGTGTCTCCACCATCAGCCTCTCCTCACTGTGTGTGTGTGTGTGTGTGTGTGTGTGCGTGCGTGCGTGCGTGCGTGCGTGCGTGCATGCGTGCGTGCGCGCGCGTGTGTGTGTGTGTGTGTGGTATCAGTCTGTTCACACCCCCTGACCTCAGAGAGTGTGAAACGGCTGAGTTTCCTCCAACTTTTCACCACCGCTTAACTGTTAAAAAATAAAACAAAAAAATTATTTCCTGTTGAGGAAGCACTGTTAACTCTCCTGCTCTCTCTCCTCTCCCCACCTCTCCTCACCTCACCTCTCGATTTCCTCTCCTCACC